>NW_020884997.1:962816-1066814 GCF_003945725.1 Corapipo altera
GCCGGTGTCGGTGCCGGTGTCGCTGTCGGTGTCGGTGCCGGTGCCGGTGTCGGTGCCGGTGCCTGCCCTCCGGCCCGCTGCGTGCGTGGCTGCTTGGGGCCGCACCGCTCTCCCGGGCCGACCCCGGCCCCGCTTCCCAGGCCCGCTGTCCCGCCCGTGCCGGGGTCTGCGCGGCCCCCGCACACGGTGTGCGCGGGGCGGAGCGGCCCCGCGGCGATAAACCCTCACGGACGGGGACCGTGCTGGGAGAATTCCAGTGCCGAGGAGTTTCACGCTTTACAAATTCATGAATCTCATTAAATATCTCGTTATGAACAATGTAGGCGAGGCACAGCCCTGCACGGTGTGCGGGGTGAACCCAGAGGCTGCCCGGGGTCTGCAGGAGGAGCTGGGCAGGAGCCGAGCGAGGCTCTGCACTCTGGGTTTGCAGCTCTTGGTGTGTTCGCCCTTAACTGAAAATGCTGCTCGCACAGGCTGAACTTGACTTCAGCTTACTGGCTGTGAACACCTTGAGCTCCTGTGTTACCAGAACAGAGGGATTTCTGTGATATGGCACATCCAAATAACTTTAATTATTAGCCCTGGTATTGGTGGTTTTTCTCTTCTGAAGCAATTAAGTGTCCATGATAAGAACACAGCTGTCACCTTTTGTAAGTATGGAGTTAACCTTAATGCAAACAACCCTTGTGGCAGTGGAAGTAACTCTTTGGGCAAAGGTGTGTCACTGGTCATGCATGCAGAGGTACTTCACTGCTCGGGGCCTAAGTTTTCAGAGTTGGGTTTTTTGGGTTGGTTGGCTGGTTGTAGGGCCCACAATAGTTTCAGGCAGTTCTACAAGACAGTGCCAGTATTAGTATTTTTAAATACCAGCTATGTGTATTCTCAAAGGTCGTGATCCTGCAGGTGCTTGACGTGGCTTGGCCAGGCTGTGGGTCTCTAAGCTGGATCATCCTTGCAACCTGTCTGCATGCTCAGATACCCTGAATTCCTCGTGCCTCCTGCCCAGTGCCCCCTGGGGTGCCCAGGCCTGGGCGCTGCCCCAGAGCTACCTCTTCCACTGCCACCAGTGATATGACCAGCTGTGTTCCCATCCATCAGACCGTCACTGCAGTGACTGCACCTGCATCTGCACATTTTGTTTAAAAAACAAAATGAAACAAAACTCAAACATCCAAACCCACTCTTTTGGTGGTTAATGCCACACTGAATTCAAAGTCAATATAAGACCTTCTCTCTTAAATGTCTGGTACCTCAGAAGCAGGGCACAAAGAGTCTCTTTACTCTGTGAACACCCTTATCTAAACAGTACCAGAATAATCTGCTCAGGAACTGGAAAGCCATTTATTATCTCATTTCTTATCAGTAATACAGGGCAGTCTAGGGAGCTGAATCAGTCCCAGGGCTCTCAGAGGCAAGGTGTGTGGCTCCATTTCGGGTTGTGTGTCAGCAGGTTCTGATTGCTGTTGGGTGATTACAATAACCTTTGGTATGATTATGCAGCAGATCACAGCTGCCCTTCTTGGAAGTGCAGCAAGAAAGTATTAACTGCAGTGGCTGGCGTGTACTTCCTCCTGTATCTGTGGCAGGACTACCAAGCCTGAATATTCTGACTCAAAGCCAGAACCACCTTTACCTTTTGTGTGCATGTGCCAGAGCTGTGTTAATGCTTTTGTCTCCCTTGGACAACACAACCAGCAGCATTAACTCAACACTGAATTTTCTTGCTGTGATAAATGAAAGGTGAGGCCCATAACACTCTCAGCAACTGGGAACTGGGCTGAATATGTGGTCTTCAGGAGCAGTTAGCTCAGCAAGCAAAAGGGATGATGATGAACCATCAGCATTGTGCAGTTGGTGCCTCTTGTAGCCCTGGGTGCGATGAGGTGTGGACTGGGTGACACTCAAGACCCTGTAAGGGTTGTGTAAGGGCAATTGCCACCGTCCTGGCGGATGAGCCCCATGACAGCTCAGCACTAGAGCTGGCTCAGGTGTTGTGGGCAAACCTCCACTTACTGTCCTTCGATACCAGAACAGAGCTCCACTTGCCTGTGTCTGTTTAAGAACAGCAGTCTGAGTTTTCAATGCTGTAGTTATGCCTATAGCTAAAAATTCTGTTTCATCAAGAGTGTAGTCACTTGGTATAAATCTAGTCAGGTAAAGGATCTTCTTTTAAGGAAAACTTGAAAAAGGTTTTTGGTTAACCCTCTCCCCCTACCCACACCTGAGATCATGAGGCTTTCCCTGTTAATGCCACAGATATCAGTAACTGTCAGCTTCAGTGATGCTCTGAGTTTTTACTTGGTTTGAGTACAGTGTGTCATAACCTTGAGACACAGCTATAGAGCAAAGAAGAGGCTTTTCTTCTGGAATAGGAGCAGGAGTGTACAGAAGTCGTTGCTATCTTAGTTCTTAGGGCAAAGGTTTCCCTGCTGCTTGATCTGTTTTTTTTCCAGGAGGGAGGGGAGAGTAGGGGATTGGAGAAAATAACCCTCCTCCTCTTGCGTGGTTTGCTTCTCTTCATTAAATCATCAGCCATCAAGCTGATAGTGTACTTGCTAAGGACTCGTTCTGCACTGGCATGCTGAGGCAGCAGGGCATAGGGATGAAGATGGTTCCTGAGCATGTTGGGAATTGTACTCTTGTCCTCCTGTGGAGATAGAAGGCCTATATGGAGGACACAGTAAATGTCTTTATAGCCTGGTCTGCCAGCACTGTTGCTCCAATCAGCAGCGAGCACTGATGGTGAGTTACAGCTCTAACTCTCTCTGATTGGGTCACTTCTGTGCCAGGTGTGTGCTGTGTCTTGAGGCTTTTGTGGAAGCAACAGCACTGGGCCTGGTGCACGGGCATCAGTTGGGAGTTAGGTGGAGGAGATCGTCCTTGGTGTGGTAGGTACAAAGTCCAGGCTTGTGTCCCTCTCTGGTTCCTACTGGGTTGGCATCAACTCCCCCAGTAGATCTGACGTGACATCCGATGGGTTTGTGTCCAACCAGTGCCTGGTAGTGCGACTGCAGGTCTTTGTCTGATGTACTTCTGCTCCAGCACTTTCTCTGAGCACTTACATGTTACATCTTCTGCCCTTTCTGGGAGCACTCTGCCTTTCTGCCTGGAGGTCTGTATTATTCTACCCTGATTTCCAAGGGGGTTTCACATACAGATGGATTGTTCTGTGTGTTTATTTCTTTTACATGTTCCCACCCTGCTCAGATGGATTAAGACAATCTTCTGCTCTTGTTCCTGGTGAGGGGATTCTCACCTGCCCCGATGCTGTGCTGGTAGCAGGCTGATGGCCTTGGAGTGTGCCTCCTGTTGCTGCCAGAGGACTGGGAACTGACAGCTGCATGTGGCAGTTTGGTCTTCTGCAGTATCCTGGCTGTGATGGAATGCATCACAAAAGAGGAGGAAATACAGTAACTCTTAGTCTGGGGAATGCTGGAAGTCATGTGAGAACATGAGAAGCAGCTGCAGAGAGTGTCTCATGTCCGTTTTTAGGAAGTACTTAATAACATGAGGTGTTCACAATGTCCTGTCCTCAAGGTTGCACTTACGCAGGAGGAATACTTTTGGCCACTTTATAGTCGGGAAAAACACAGTGAAAGGCACCCGCTTCACACCTCTGTGGGTGCAGCTCTGGTCAGAGGTGAACAGCTGTGTCCTTGACGTGTACAGGT
Organism: Corapipo altera; assembly: GCF_003945725.1. Classification (NCBI taxonomy): domain Eukaryota; kingdom Metazoa; phylum Chordata; class Aves; order Passeriformes; family Pipridae; genus Corapipo; species Corapipo altera. The sequence goes on from NW_020884997.1 coordinate 966,488, forward strand.
CAGGGGAACAGTGTGTTCAGACTCTGTCCCTTCTGCGGCAGGCAGTGCTGCTACTGTAGGTGACAGTGCAGGACATGCTCCTTTCCTGGCATTTCTAACTCATAGCATGTATTTGCCAGCCAGTCAAAAGAGGTGATTGTCCTGCTTTGCTCTGCGCTGATGCGGAGCATTTTGAGTTCTGGGGGCAGTTTTGGGCACCGCAATGTAAAAAAAACATTAAGCTATTGGAGAGCATCCAAGGAGGACCACAAGGATGTGGAAGGGTCTGGAGGGGAAGTCTTATGAGGAGCTGCGGAGGGCACTTGGTTTGTTCAGCCTGGAGGAGACTGAGGTCAGACCTTGCTGGGGTCTGACACCCTCCCGAGGGGCAGCTGAGGGGCAGGTACTGATCTCTTCACTCTCATGAAGACTTAGTAACAGGACTCAAGGGAATGGCTGGAGCTGTGTCAGGGGAGGTTTAGGTTGGATATCAGGAAAAGATTTTAAACCCAGAGGGTGGTCATGCACTGGAACGGGCTCCCTAGGTCATGGCCCTAAGGCTGACAGAGCTCAAAGAGTGTCTGGACAATGCTGTCAGTACATGGTAGAATTGTTGGGGTGACCTGCACAGGGTTGGGAGTTGGACTCAATGATCCTGATCGGTCCCTTCCAACTCAGCATATTCTGTGATTCTATGATTCAACCATATAGTGAATCAGAGCCATCTTGCAAACTCAGACACCCTGACCTGCAATCCAGACTGTGGCTGATGCTTCCTCTGTGTCCTCTTTCTCTGCCACAGAGTTCTCACTTCTTCCTTTTCCCTCCTCCCTGCAAACTCCTGCACCTCTCAAACTGATCTCTCTGTTACTGTAGGTCTTCTTGAGCTGAAAGGATGAAAATTGGCGATTGGAAAGTCACTGTCACTGTCCTGAGCTTTATCTTGACTTCTGGAGTCCCAGTTGATGTCTTCGGGCATATGAGCCTGTGAGAGTGTCCCCTGTTCCTGTCCACGATTTAGGCAGCGTCTGGAGCATGCATCACTGTAAGGATTACACGATTTCAGTGCTGGTGGGGACACTGTTCCAGTGCAAGGGGGTTGATTGCAAAATGGAACTGCCTATCTAAAATGATACAGAATTCCGGATCCCCTCCCACCCTGAGGGTCTCCTCCTGCTCCCTCCTTTTGTGTTGGGCAGCACCATCCCTGGGCTCCCTCATGCCAGATCAGTCCCTGCCCTCCCCACCATCACCTGCATCTGTCACGCAACCAGTCCCAGGATCACCCTGCATCTGACTTCTCTCTCCCTTTTGCACGCTGTCATTCCAGAGCGGGATGGTTGGCCACCGAAGCTGCAATGTCGTCCCTGACGACCTCCAGTGAGGGAGAGAACTCCACTCCCAGGTTTGTTGTTGGTTCCAGAGATGATGAGACAGAATTTCTGGGATCAAACATGAAGACAGACGAAACCGATTTCTTTGAAGATGATGAAGAGGAGGAGTCGGTAAGGAGGTCCCAGCGTTCTGGGCTGGAGCACTTGTGCAGAATCCCTGGGTCTCAACCAGGTTGTGCGTGGTTACTGCTGAGCTGCAGGCAGTTGGGACTGCAGGGGACACAGCTCTGGCTGTGAGGCACAGCTGTGGCAGTGGCATTTCTGACAAGGCACATTACTGTTGTCATGCTGCCTCAGAAGATCAGCATTTTTGCTTGCAGGTCTGATTCAGGGACAATAGTGGATTTCTTTGCCCTAGAAACTTAACCCTGACACTCCTGTAAACCTTTCTGTTTTACCAGGAAAATTTTTGAGGAAAACTCTAGGACCTGTGAAAAGGACAAAGGTGTCTCTGCAGAAAAGAAACATTTATTCTTTTCTGTAACCTCCAGGAATATGAGAATGATCTCCAGCTCCCAACTGCTTTTGGCCACTATTCAGTGTTATATTAAATTTTACTAAACTGATCTCTGTCTTCCCTTAGCCACCAGAACGGCAGATTGTGGTGGGAATCTGTGCCATGACCAAAAAGTCCAAGTCAAAGCCCATGACACAGATTCTAGAGCGTCTGTGCAAGTTTGAGTACATCACAGTGGTGATCATGGGGGAAGATGTTATTCTGAACGAACCGGTGGAGAACTGGCCCTCTTGTGACTGTCTGATATCCTTCCACTCCAAAGGTAACACATCTGTAGCAGGCCTTAGCCTGCTTGAGTTGTGGGCAAGGGAGCTTACTCTAAGCCTTCCTCTCTGTCCCTGCCCTGTATTTCAGGATTCCCCCTGGATAAGGCGGTTGCTTATGCCAAGCTGTGCAAGCCATTTCTGATCAATGACCTTGATATGCAGTATTATATCCAGGACAGGTGGGTATCCAAGCCACTAAAGCCCCTTCCCTCTTCCTCTGTCTGATTCTTCTCAGCACACTGTGCAGAATTCATCTTCCTGGCCACAAGCAAATAAGTGAGGTGGGAGGAAGGGGATCTTAGCTGTGGCTTTTTGGGATTGTTCCTCCAAAGCATGGAGGGAAATAGCTTTGAGGGTAAAACTATTGAGACTTGGCGTATTTCATTTTCTGGTGCAAATGTCTTGTAAGGAATGGATGGGAAGTAGGAAGTGGAAGAGTTCTCACAGAACAAGGCTACCACAACTAAAGAAAAGAGGTAGTTTTTGAGCAGAAGAGCCAAGTGGTAAGATGGGCCTCTGAGTCAGAAATTAGGAGCAAGGCCAAGTCAGATTGTGTAGAAGATGTGTTGGTCAGACACTTGAGGCTTCTCAGTCATCTGTTGGTAGAGGCCACCAGCAGCCACGTACTTCAGCTGTTACACCCAGGCTGTTTTGGCTGTGTGTGGGTAGGGCTCCTACAGACCCCAAACCTCCTGCCCTGTCTTTGGGGTGGTGAGCGTAGTTATGTGGTTGCTGGCAGGCACCCCAGGGTGTAACTAGTGAAAGACACAGGATGAAAGAAGGCTCTGCTACCTCTTCTTGGCTTAGGCACTGGGCAGCTTGGCATGACAGGGTGCTCTCCAGGAGGGCAGGTCTGGGCAGGTAGTGTGTACTGGGTGTGCTGCTGTGCTTTGAGCGTATGCTAATAATTGAGCACCCATGCTTAGGCCAGGTAGAGATTTACTCTGGGGCATCCGTGTCTAGAATAGGACTGAGGCAAACCCCATAGCCTGTAGGTCTCATCCAGAGAGCATGAACTGAGAAGTGTTTGCACTTTGTCTTGAGGCTTTTTTGTATTCTTTTGACTTTGTTTGTCATCAGTGGGAATGAAGTCTTCCCATTGACATGTACTGAGGACCTTCTAGACTCTTCTGACACTGTGTCTGTCCTCTACAGGCGTGAAGTGTATCGAATCCTTCAAGAAGAGGGAATAGACCTGCCTCGCTATGCTGTGCTCAATCGAGACCCTGACAGACCGGAGGGTCAGTGTCCAGGCTCTGCTGAAAGCCATTTCCCCAGGCTGTGCTATTTAACGTACTCTGCAGAGAACAGGCACTGGTAGTCACCTCAAAGAGGCCTGACTCACAAGTCTGGAGGGTTTTTTTGTGAATAAAGGTCCCAACAGCAAAGTTGGCTGATGGGTTGGGAAGGGGCTGTGGCTCTTCCTGTGTGTCCCACCTTTCCTGATGTGCTGCTGCTGTTCTCTGTCTTCAGAGTGCAACTTGGTGGAAGGAGAGGACCACGTGGAGGTGAACGGAGCTGTTTTCCCAAAGCCATTTGTAGAGAAGCCAGTCAGTGCCGAAGACCACAATGTGTATATTTACTACCCGACATCAGCAGGTGGGGGCAGCCAGCGGCTCTTCCGTAAGGTGAGGAGGGGTCCCCAGAGCTGGCGTTGAAACCAACAGATCTGTGGGTCTGAGACCCACATGGCTTCAGCAAGGAGTGTTAGGGCAAGTGAAGGGGAAATAAAGGTTTTGTGTTATGGAAGTCTAGACCTTCTTAGAACTTTTTGTTCAACCCCATATACCTGGGAATCACAGAAGGACGTATTTTACTGGTAGTGCTGCCTTCACCTTCCCCATCCTCTGTGTGACCTGAGTCCCATTTTGAGCAGTCATGGAGCACTGTGGTCCTTTCTGAATTGCATGTTGCTTTTTCCAGCTCACTTCCTGGGTTTATCAAGATGATTTTTTAAAAAAAATTCTCTTCCTATCCTTTACAATTATTCCTGCCCTTCTCAGCTTAGTGTAGCTTGCACATGTGATAAAGGCAGCATTTATTCTTAGATTCCACAGTAAATCTCCCCTTACTCACTTCTCCCACTTTGCCAGTGAACAGTTGTATCTGTGATGTGTCTTTTTTCTAATCAGTTACGCATCTGCCGTTAATAATTCTAAAATGATTGTTCCGTTAGGTAAGATACAGGCATACCACTTGAGATTGTATCTAAAACCTTGTGAAAACATTATCCTTGATGTGGATAAGATCAGTCCCCATTCTAGAAGGAAGTTAAATGAGTTGGATTATCACCTGTCATCGTTTCTTTTAATTTGCTTATTAGGCTCCTTTTTTTATGTCTTTGTCCACTGTTTTTTTTGTTATGTATCACTGAAGTGATTGGAGTCAACCTAATGGTTTGTAATAGCTTTTCTCCTCTTTAAAGCCTGGAAAATGACATACTTACTGCCCATGTTTTGCAGTCTCTTTGTCCTCTAGTAAAAAAAAAGTGTGCTGTAACAGCTGGGGGTTCTGAGAGGCTAATTCTCCACTAATTCCACTAATTCTGTACGTGTGGAATGAAACTTCTTAATTTTGTTGTTCCATCTAAAAAAGGGAGCCTGGTGTTCTCCCCTGAGGTGTTTATTCTGTACTCTCAGATTGGCAGCCGGAGCAGCGTATACTCACCAGAGAGCAGTGTGAGGAAGACAGGCTCCTACATTTATGAGGAGTTCATGCCTACAGATGGCACTGATGTAAAGGTAAGGGAAAACCTGGAACAACTCCTTCCTTCTCCAGGCCTGTGAGAGCTGAAGGCTGGGGAGTCCTGCTTAGTCCTGCTTAGGCTCTGGAGTGTGTATTTAAGATGTGAGGTGCTGACTGCGCAGCTTGGGCCCCAAAGCGGGGAGTGTGTGCTCTGTAGGTCACACCAGAAGGTACGTGTGAGACCATCTGAATTCCTTCTCTGTGTCTGCATCAGAAATACCTTCTGGAAGGTGCAGTTAGTCTAGGTGCCTGTGTCAGGTTTAACTCTGTCTCTTCCAGGTGTACACTGTTGGGCCGGACTATGCCCACGCAGAGGCTCGCAAATCCCCAGCTTTGGATGGGAAAGTGGAACGGGACAGCGAAGGGAAGGAAATCCGTTACCCAGTCATGCTGACTGCCATGGAGAAACTCGTTGCCCGTAAAGTCTGTGTAGCCTTCAAGGTCTGTATTTTCTTTCATGTGCAAGCAGGACTCCGTGAGTGTCTGATCCATATCTGGGTCAGTGTTAAAACTTGTCACCCTGACGTGTCTCAGGCATGGCAGTCCTCCATGCCTGATGCCAGCTGCTGGTCCTGCTGGGCAGAGGTGACTGGGAAGGCAGGAGGCCTGCAGCAAATGCCCTCTGTGCTGGCAGGTGCCTGGTGTCCCACATACATCTGAGCATTTAATATTGGATCTTGAGCACGCTGCTCTCCATCTGACCTGTGCTCATCCTGCCTTTACTATTTCCTGCTTTTGTTTATGTGAAAATTTTTTATATTTTTCTGTGGTGTTTTGGTACTTTTCTTTTTTCTTTTTTACTTTTTTATCTGCCTCTGGTGCAGATTTATGTTTTATTTTACATGTGGGTAGAGAGTGTGTGTGAGTCTAGGTATGGTTCCATGATGTGTTCAGCAATGTCAACAGAAGCAGCACTGGCTCCTTGTTCCTGCCTCACTGTAATCAGTAGCCCATGTAGTTTTGCTGATGCAGATTTGGGCTCCTGTCAACCTTGTAACCTTTTCCACATGATGGGTATCTTTGCCTGCACCACTTCTTGTCTGTGCTTATCAGTCTGGTTCAAGATGGTTGGATTTGGAAGGAAGAGCAGAAGATCCAGGAGCTGCTCTGTTTTAGACCTCTAGAGCTCTGGGAGGTTCTGGGTCAGCTTCATCTGGGGGTTTGTGGGTTGGGCCTTTGGACAGCAATGGGGGTGAAAAGGTTCCTCTGAAGGGCCTGGCCCTTCGTGGCTATGGCACGTGTCCACACTTCTTGGAGGCTCGTGAGGTGGGCACAGAGTGGAGGATGGCTGCAGCACCAGCAGGGCTGAACTGGGCAGCACTGGCTGGGTCTGTGTGTGCCCCACTGGCAGGGCAGCTGCTGTCCCCCACTGTGGTGGTGGTCCCTCACTGTGTGCCCAAGTCCTGTGTCCTCTGCTTCTTCCTTCAGCAAACCGTGTGCGGGTTCGACCTCCTGCGGGCCAACGGCCACTCTTTTGTTTGTGATGTGAATGGCTTCAGCTTTGTGAAGAACTCCATGAAGTATTATGATGACTGTGCCAAAATCCTCGGGTATGTACAATTCAGATTTTGATAAGGGAGTAGGATAATTCACAGCAAAGTAAAATGAACATGGAGTCCTGGTCAGTATGTCAGAGAAGTCTGCAGATGGTTCATTTGGGTCATTTGTTCAGCAGGTGAAAGCTTGGCCCTGGGAGGAATGAGTTAATTATTTTAGCCCCTGGAGTTCCTGCCTGCATTGGCATTAGCTGTCCTGTCTTTGTCTACAGCTAGGTATATCTCACAGGACTTTTCTTTGATAAGCCCACTTACAGTATTGGTGATGTGAGGGAAACTGGTGCCCCTTTGGGGTACCCTGATTAGCCCACAGTGTAATAGGTGTCTCTCCGAGGAAAGTGAGGGGAAATTCTGTGTCTCTCTTCAAGTCTTTCAGCTGGACTGCTAAGGAGGAGGTGTAGAACCAAGGGAATGGAATTTCTTGTGAGTGTTGTATTCTGATTTCTTCCAGAAATATAATCATGCGGGAATTGGCTCCCCAGTTTCATATACCCTGGTCCATCCCAACAGAGGCAGAAGACATTCCCATTGTCCCCACAACTTCAGGCACTATGTGAGTACTTACAATCTTATCAAAAGAATGCCAATGATGGGTTTGCAAAGTGCAAACCCTGTCCAAGGGCCCAACACCACTAGCAGCACAGCATCCTCCAGCTACTGTGCTGCTTACAAGCCTGGAATACCTGTGGAAAGGCTTACCCATGCACACAGAAGGCAAGGCATGGCATGGCATGTAGGTTTGCTGAATACAGACAAGCAGTCACTGAAGAAATTACAGAAACTGCTCACATGGCTTTCAGAGGGCCCAAATTCTTGATCTGAACAGGAAACAGATCAGAGCATTGCTGTAGCTGGCTGCTAGTTTAGAGAACGTGCATGCTGAGCTGCCAGTGAAATGGGTGGAAACAATTAGCTGAAATACTCTCATTACCCATACACTTGGCAGCCCCTCATTTCATACCTTTTGCCTTACTAGTTTTCCACCACAGAAGGCTAAAAGACCAAAGGCAAAAGTTTCTTTATGATCCTCAGCATACTTGTACATGTGTATGAAAACAGACAACCTGGTAGGGTCTGAAGAGCTCTGACTGCTTCTGCAACCTTGGCACTTGTGCCTGCTTTAGTCTGAGAGAATTTCTGACCCTGATGGGGAAAGTAGCTGTCAGAAGAATGGAACTGAAAGACAAATGGGAAATTACTCCCTGGTGGCAGTTCTGGAGTGTAGGGGCACATAGGTCAGGTGTACATTATGTTTTCTCAGGATGGAGCTTCGCTGTGTTATTGCAGTCATCCGGCACGGAGATCGCACCCCAAAGCAGAAGATGAAGATGGAAGTGAAGCATGCCCGGTAAGAGCCAAGGCAAGAAGGTGCTGTGCTGCTGGAAAGGGAGGAGGGCCTGTTCTCTGAACCAGGAGCAGGAGCAGAGGGATGAGTGTGTGGGAGGCAGAGCTTTTTTCTGGCTCCATCCGAGCAAATGCTTTCGACCCAGCTGAGAAAGCCCCCTTCCCCCATAAGGATCCTGGCACCTTCTGTGTGAGCACTGGAAGGGAGAGTGAAGGTCTGCTAGGTACTGTAAAGGGAAGTGCCCCACTAAATTGAAAGCTGGTGGCTACTTCCTGGTCCTATGTTGAAAACCACTTGTTTTTTCAGAATTTCTGAAGCACAGGGAGGAGTCAACAGACTGCTGGTTCTCCCTGAAGGACAGAGACTGAATGCACATGTAGGGATGATGTTCCTTGTATCACTGAAACAGCAGAAAATGAATCAGCATTCTTTGTTGTCTGTTCAGGTTCTTTGAATTATTTGAGAAATATGATGGTTACAAGACAGGGAAGTTGAAACTGAAGAAACCAGAGCAGCTACAGGTGAGGAAGTCCATTCTGTGGTTACTGTGTGGGACATGCAGGTAATAGAGATTCTGGTGCAAGGCAATTCTTTGGGACCATAAAAACCCTCAAAAGGGCAATCGTCTGTCACACAGATGCTCCCTGTCTCGTTCTGCACCCCGTGCACACTCAGCAGGGTGACAGCAGGAGAGCAGAATGGAAACTTCTTGGGGCTGATGTGTACACTGTAGGATGGGGATGTAGGGCCTGATGCAGCTTGCCCACCTGCTGCAGTTGCCTCTGGTGGCAGATGGGAGTGGGGCAGTTGGAGGTACCTGCTTGATTCTCAACAGGACTGGAGCACAGGGTGGGAACGAAGCAAACTACCATGTGAAAGTTTGTCCTGCCTGAGCTGTGTCTTATGAAATGACATGTCTCTGAGGAGTGTCTGTGTGGACCTGGTGCTAGGTAAAGCTGTAAGGAGTCCTCACAGGAGTACAGTGGTGAGTCTGAGGCAGAATTGCTGTCTGCTTTCCAACAGGAAGTGCTGGACATTGCGCGGCAGCTCGTGGTGGAGCTGGGAAGCCACAGTGATTGTGAAATTGAGGAGAGGAAATCCAAACTGGAACAGCTGAAGAGCGTCTTGGAGATGTAAGGGTTCCTATCTCGGGGCACCATGGGTTTGCCTCAGAGCATGTGATACAGAAACAAGCTGTGCTGCTGGTGTCCTGGCCAGATGGCACCCACAGACTGGGGTCTCCTCTGTCCCCTGTTAGCAGCTGTACATGAAAGGTACCATGATCCTAACCTTTTCTTCTTGACATCAAGCCCCCTGCTGGTTCTTTTCCTATGTGTGTCTGATCTTTGGCTAAACAACTTGAGACAAAATTGAGCTTTTGTTGCTGCAGGAGAGAAACTGGAGTTCTGTAGGGACCACGTTGATAATGAAGCATTTTGATAAATTTGGAACAAATCTTGTTTTAAATAAGGTTGTCCTGGTGCCAAAAGTTTAACAAAAAGGAGCTCAGAAAACATGAAAAGATGTTTGTGTCCTTTCAGGTTTTATACAGTTGAAATAAAAGACAATATGGTTGGCATCTTAGAAACAAAACCAGGGTTTCTCTCAGAACAGCAACTCGCTGTGGCACACACAGCTGATGTCTGTGTTCAGATTGTGTCTCTGGAGCACAGAGGAGCATTTTTTACTGTGATTCCCTCCCCTGCTCTTTCTGCTCATTGGAGGTTAGTTATCCTCAAAGCATCTGGCAGAGTGTTTTTTGTTGTGATCTCATTAATTCACTTGTTAAATATATAGGCAGAGATTAAAGCCCTAGTGAGATATGAGAGCTCAGAGTGTTCTCGGTTGAAGAGCAAGTAAATGGATCTTTGAATTTCGTTTGGGGGACCTGTTTGGCTTTTTCTGGGGCTGTGTGCTGGGTCACAGGGAGATGGCAAAAACCTTCATATTCCATGGCAATGGGTGTTGCAGCAGAAAGTCTCTTGCCTGTGCTGTACTTTAGCTGTGTGCAGCCTGGGGACCTCTGGGCAAAAGCTGAGTGGAATTGACTTGTTTCAGTTTTTTTTCTCCTCTCCCTTGTGACAGGTATGGGCATTTTTCTGGCATTAACCGTAAGGTTCAGTTGACCTATCTGCCTCATGGACATCCAAAAGCTGCAAGTGAAGATGAAGGTAAAGAAACCTCATGTTGCTACCCTGATCTTCAAGGCTGGAGTTCAGATGTGCATGCAGCTGCCCTACTTGTATAGGCCTCTGGACATGCAAGCAAAAATTGGTGACCCGTGTCTTATCTTTGCTCAGATCATAGGAAAGGTTGGAGTGATGCATAATGTGGTTACCAGTACACCCTGGTTTGTGCCACAGGGCTTGTGCTTCTAATTTTGTGAACGTCACCATATCCCTTCAAAAAGTAGTGACCAAATTTCCTCCTTTCTGGTTTGGTTCCTGGGGATTTTGGGTCAGGCTTGTGTTGAGAACACTCTGTGAGGTGCTGATGACAACCTCTTCTTCCTCCCCTCCTCTCCCTCTGCAAGCTCAGCTTTGAGATCTGATGTAGTGAGTACCTGTTTCTCTCCTAGAAGCTCGCCGAGAGTCCTCACCCTCCCTTCTTCTGGTGCTTAAGTGGGGTGGAGAGCTGACCCCAGCAGGAAGAGTCCAGGCGGAGGAGCTGGGGCGAGCCTTTCGCTGCATGTATCCTGGAGGCCAAGGTGAGCTTTGTACAGGTACCTCTGGTCCTGCCCTGTGGCTGCCAGGCTGCCCAGCCCAGGTGAGGGTTACTCGGGCTGTGGCTATGTGTGGCCTCTAGGACTAGTTTTGCTCTTTTGAGTTGACATGGCAGGAATAAATAATTTTGCACCCAAAGATGTGCAAGCAGAGAGGTCTGCTGCAGTGGTTAAACTTCAATGTGTCAGAGCTTTCTTTAAATAATGTGCCAGGATTAAAAAAAAAAAAAGGCTGTTCTAATAAGATACAGTCTGACGCAGCAAATATGATTCAAAATTTATGGATTATTAAAAAGGAATTTAGGTCAGATGTAGAGAATGGAGGAAATCTGTCTTGGAAAACAGATAATCCTGCCCTGAGACAGGAGAATAGGAAGCTTCTCCATATATTTCCGTCATAGTTCTGTGACACTGAAAAACATCTAGTATGCACACAAATCAACAAGAACCAAAAATGAAAATAAAAAAGACTGAGATTGGAGATTGCCTTTGAGTCAGGACTAATACACTGCTACTGGATTGGCACAGTGAGCCCAGTATTGGATACTGCTTGTCTTTGACTTGTATGTTTAATTAATTCAATTTAATTAATTACATTTCAAATTAATTAAGCAAATTTAAATTGGATTGGAGAAGATTTCCTTCTGGAATAAGGAAGAGTTAGTTACCCCCGGTGGAAAAGGATTGGATCAGGGAACACTTAAGCAAGCTGGACATATGTGAGCCCAAGGGCCCTCACAGGCTACACCCACAGTGCCAGGGGAGCGGGCAGGTGTCCCTACAAGGCCACTCGAGATTCTCTTTGAAAGTCTGTACGGACTGGGGGATGTACCTGAGAAGTGGAGGAGAGGAAATGTCACTCCTAGCTTCAAAAATGCCAAGAAGGAGGGCCCAGGGAACTGCAACTGGGTCAGCCTCAGCGCAGTCCATGGGATGATAGTGGAGCAGCTAATCCTGGAGACCATTCCTGGGCACGTGGAGGATAGGCCAGTGACTGTGAGTAGTCAGCATGGATTCACAAAGAGAAGTCATGCTTAACTGATGTGATAACCTCCTACAGGGAAGTGACTGCCTTGTGCAGATAAGAGTCATTCTGAACCACAGCTTTGAAGACTTCTGCTCCATATGGTCATTCATCTCTCCATGAGAGTGCTGTGTTCTTGAGTAGCATTTGATACCTAGCAGCTTTGTCAAGACATACATCTGACTTCTGTATAGTGCCTGTCCTTGTCTGTCAGGGTGTTTCTCTGATTTGTGAGGTCAGAGCTGGGAGCAGTGTTCCCAGTGTACCCTGTCATGTCATGCAATGTGACTGGGTACTGTGCAGAATCACCCTGGGATTCAAGGCACCAGCAGCAAATAGTCACCAATAGTCACTGTCTTTGAAGGTCAGACTCAAGAACTGCACGAATTGCTTTCCTCCATTATTGGTCTGACTCCTGTGGCTGACTCAGCCATCAGAAATAAACTGACAATTTGTACCACAAGGTTGTTATAGCTGTACAGGATCTACTTTGGAAACTGTTCCCTGCTGAACAGCCTGGCCTGCAGTTCTGAGGGCAGCAGGGCCTGCTCTTGTGCAGAAAACAAGCAGAAGGAAGTGATTTTTTTTTTTTTCACATCTTTACTCTGCACTGGAGTATGCAGGCTAGCAGGACTCTTACAAACTACTTAGAGGGATTTGCTGCAGAATTTGGGCAGCATCAGACTTGACTGGTGAATGCTCACTTTTTCCCTCAAAATGAGCTTTCCCAAGTTAAGCAAAGCCTTCATTATGTTTCTAGTCCTCATGTATATCTAGAACTGTTGATCTTGAAGCAGCCTAAGTGCACATTAAAGTGATTAATTCTCTAGATAAGTTTGTTACTACAATAAAGTTTGTTGTCTAAACCAGTATATTCAGCTGATAGTTTTGCAGGTGTCAGAATATGAATTTTGAGTTGTCCTCTGTTCCAGGTGATTACGCTGGTTTCCCTGGCTGTGGCTTGCTCAGGCTGCACAGCACCTATCGCCATGATCTCAAGATCTACGCCTCAGATGAGGGGCGAGTTCAGATGACAGCAGCAGCTTTTGCAAAGGTCCTTCCTCTCTTTTGGGCATCCATTTGTTCTGCTATGTTAGTCTTAAAATATGCCATTTCTAAAGGAAAACCTCTGGTGATGAGGAAGGAGCTGTCCTAGGATCTTCCCCCTCTGTGTTGGATGGACTGGGATACACTGAGCTAATAGCAGGTGTATGGGGCAGGACTGAACATCTGGTGCGGCTGCACACATCTGTCACCTTTAGTGTCCTGTCCAGGACAGGACTCTGACTGGAGAAGAAGTTATGCATGGAGTATTTCTGGTGTTTGGTGTTAGAGCACACGAAACCATTGCCTACAGAATGAGTATTTCTGGGATGGCTGTCCAGCCATAGGGGTTATTCCTTGCCTGATGGATTTAAAAGAGTAGTTGAATATCTGGAGCAGTGTGGAGTGGGGAAGAAGACAGGTTCATCTGCAGCTAAAGCTTCTAAAGCTTGAGCCAAGGGGAATCCTGTGGTGGCCTTAGCTGGTCTTCAGAGCCTTTGCTGTATCAACATTTTCAAGCAAACTGAGTTGGCTGCTCTACATTTGCCTGGACAAATCTGGGGCTGCTGCAGGCAGAGCTGTCTATTGCTTTAACAGCTCTAGAAGCATGCCAGAGTCACCTCTGACAGGAGGGGCTGTTACTGTAAAACTGCTCTTCAAGGACAGTTGAGATTTCACTCAGTTTGGCTGAAACCAGAAATATTTGTCACTTGGGTTGCACGGAGCTGAAATCTTGTCCTGTGTGGCTTTAGGGTCTGCTGGCCCTGGAAGGAGAGCTGACCCCCATCCTGGTGCAAATGGTGAAAAGTGCCAACATGAATGGTCTGCTGGACAGTGACAGTGATTCCCTTAGCAGCTGTCAGCACAGAGTGAAGGCACGACTGCATGAAATCATGCAGAAGGATGCTCAGTTCTGTGAAGAGGATTATGAAAAGGTAAAGCACTTGTGTGGCTTCATTGCTCCCTGTACCTGGAAGGAGAATAGCATTGCTGTAGTGGTTTGATATTAAGTCTGTGGTGTGTGAACAGTATTTGGTTAGTTTGAGATCAATTCTGGTCAAAATTACAGGATATGCACAGAAGTGGGCAGGTGAATAGGCCCCGCTCTTCTTCGAGTGACAGTCCTCAGTGTTGCTCTGTTGACCCCTTCAAGATTCATCGTGGTGCCTTCCTCTCTCTTTAGGAGTGCCAGTGCATTTTTTTCTTGTGAGTGTGCTAAAAGAGTTCTTGTGGTTTCCCGCAGGCTGCCCAGAGCAATCCCAACTGCTGTGAGCAGGGAATCTGCCTCGTTGGATTCTAGATCCATGCTCTGTGCACGTGTGGACAAACCTTTTGGATACAAATCCTTGTGTGTCCTCTCAGAGTCTGGTAGCTGCAGAGTACAGAGCTTGGGCTGCATCCGGCACTATAGCTGTGAAAGCCTTGTAGCTGCTTCTCCAGCAAGCCCTGAAAATACTGCTTTTCCCAGACTCTGAGATGTGATTACTGGACCAAAATCCATTAAGGAACATATTTATCACCTCAAAGAACTACTTAAAAAGTCTATGAAGCCCTTCTGCTCAAGCATAGAAGCAAAGTGAGACAAGGGAGGATGTTGCAGGTGGAGGGAGGTCCAATCTAATGGGAGCAGTTGTTTGCTCCCTCTGAATTTGGTCCTGAGGAAGATTTTAAAACATACCTGACTACTAGGAATAGGCCAGCTTATTGTGCTCAGCTAGGAGCACAGCTTTTGTCCCGAGTCAGAAAGCAATACAACTGCAAAAGGTAGATATTTTGTGATCCCAGTTTGTAAAGACGCTAACTAATCTCTGCTGGAATCTTCTTTCAGCTAGCACCAACAGGCAGCGCTTCTCTGCTCAACTCCATGACCTTTATCCAGAACCCGGTTGAGGTCTGTAACCAGGTGTTCACCTTGATTGAGAATCTCACCTCCCAGATACGAAAACGTCTGGAAGACCCAAAATCTGCAGGTGACCATCAGAACTGGAAAGGGTCTGGAACAGATTAATTTATTGTTACATCTTCAGAGCTCCCAAACACCACTAGGGCTTATGTTTGTTTGTAGTAAAGAAGTTCTGAAGCGAAATTCTCTATATGCAATTGATGTAGAAGGCTCCTGTTCCACTTTTCAGCGACGGTTAAAGAAAGCTATAATGCAAAGGAAATTATGTGTGCATCCTGGTTTAGAGTGAATGTAAACAGCAGCAGTATAGCGTGGAGGGGTATGCCTATTTTTTTCAGGCATTTTCTGGAGACTGTAAACAGCAGATTTTTCAGTCACAATTTGTTCATCTCTAGGAACTTTCCCAATAACAGTGCAAGAGTTTTAAAAAGGCATCTTGGGGACGTTCCACAGGATTTATGGCAGACCTAAGCAAGAAGGCAAATGGTTTCACTTTTCTCAAGTATTTCAGAAGTAGCTTGTTGCTGCAGGTTAAAACTTTGTGCAACAGGTCCAGTGGCTTTTCCAGACTAGGATTCGTGTGGGTGACATGATAATCAGAGCCCTTCTGTGCTGGGAGAAGTCCGTCATAGCTGTCACTTGAAACCTCTGCAGCAACAGTCATTGTTCTGAGATTCTGTGGTTCTCGGATGTGAATTTGTTTCAGGTTTGGTGTTTTCTGCTGTTTAGACCTGCAGCTGTATCACAGTGAGACTTTGGAACTGATGCTGCAGCGCTGGACTAAGCTGGAGCGAGATTTCCGCATGAAGAACGGGCGCTATGACATCAGCAAGATCCCTGATATCTATGACTGTATCAAGTATGATGTACAGCACAACTGTGCACTCAAACTGGAAGGCACAGCTGAACTCTTCAAGCTCTCCAAAGCCCTGGCAGATGTGATCATACCGCAGGTAGAGCCTGTGTGACAGTGCCTGTAGCACCAATTTCTCACCCTTTCCCTGTCTGTTTTGTCTCAGTTCTCTTGCACATTAACCCCCAAGGCAGTGTATCGCAGTGAGTGTTTCTCAGATCTATCTTAGTGTTTGTATAAGGCCGAAACCATTTATGACTTATAATGTGGCAAAGCTGGGCTCGTGGTTGAGGATTCTGGCAGGGTCAGAGTAATGAGCAGCTGACACAGCAGCTTCTCCATGTTTGTTGTGGTGTGTCACAGCACAGCTCTGAGCTGCGTGTGCACTGCTGTGACATCCCATCCTCCACATGCAAGGGTGTAAAGGTGAAGAGAGATTTCTGTGTTGTAATTCTGACAAGTTTGTATTCTTGTCAAACTAGGACTTGCACAGTTTGCAAAGTTGACTTGCTTCTTGCAAAGTTTCATTTATATGGGATGAGCTTCTACCAGCAAGGTCCAGCTGCACTTGCGTCCCTGTAGAGCAGAAGTGGTCTTCTAAACTTTTTCAGTGTTGCTGGTGAGATGCAGTTTTCAGCATGGCACTGCAGGTTTTGTCTTTGCCAACAGCAGTTGTTGCTTTAATGCTCATGCCAGGTCAGGGTGTAAGTTTCCATGTCATAGACTGGAGGTTCGTTCATGGTACTTGCACCTCTCAGCTGTTGGGAGAATACTGACAGTCATGTCCAGACATGACTGGGGTTCTTGGAACCCTCTGAAATATGCGGGGAAAAAAAAGGCAAGAGATGCTAAGTTGCATCTCTCTTCCTGTCCTTGCTTAGTCAGTGGTGCTGCAAGCAGGACTGTTGAAGTCAAGCTGCCTTTCACATAAGGACGTGGCGAAGAACCAGGTCTCAGGGTATCTGTTGTTTTGTTCCTGCAGGAATATGGGATTAATAAGGAGGAGAAACTGGAGATTGCTATTGGCTTTTGTCTTCCTCTCATTAAAAAGATCCAGTTGGACCTACAGAGAACCCATGAAGATGAGTCTGTCAACAAACTGCATCCTTTGTAAGGCTTGTGCTGCATGCTGCTGCTGGTGGGGAGGGCAGCTATGGAGCAGTGGGTGGTTCCCATGCCAGAACAGCGTACAGGTGTGGAAGGAGGCACTGAGCATACACTGAAGGACCTTCCAGGAGGAAAGCACATTGGTGCTCCTAGAACTAGAAGAGAAATGGAAAAGGCACATTGAGACTGCCAACCAGGAACACACTGCCACAGAAGCTTCTGCCCTTTGTAGCTGGATAGTGATGCCTCATCCCTTTCCCTGCACGGGGAAAGTGTAGTGTGATGAACCACTGCCCTACTGTGTGTCTCAGTTAGGACTCCATGAAACTTTCTGCTCCTGTGCCCCATGCTCCTACTGTTTGTTCTGTCCTGCTGCCTTTGGCATTTCCCAGTGTGGGGTGATCTCATTCCATTAAGTATACAGAAGTGTGGCTGTGTGATAGATGGCAATTTCTTTGGCAGGCTGAATAACTCTGGGCTGATTTTGGTTTAGGTACTCAAGAGGAGTCCTGTCACCAGGTCGCCACGTTCGGACACGGCTGTACTTCACTAGTGAGAGCCATGTGCACTCCCTGCTCAGTATCTTCCGCTATGGGGGGCTCCTGGATGTAAGTGTCCCAGCAATGCTCACAGAGTAAGCCTCCCTGCTTTTTTCCAGTAGCCTTTTCCAAGGTGGTCAGCGTATGTTTGTAGGTTGCCCCTTGAGCCAGCTCTCCCAGAAATGCAGTGCATCTGCGGCCTGTGGCCAGCTCCGTCTCTGCCGTGTTTGCATGCTGCAGCTTCCTGCCTTTCTGGCACAGAGGAGCATTGTTCTTCCTCAGTGCCTGTCTTGCTTGCACAGAGACATGTTTTCTCCAAGAGCTGTCCTGCTGGTTTCAGTTGAGCAGACCACTTACCTGTGTAGGAGGACAGCAGTATGAGGCAATGGAGATGAGGGAATTTCTCTCTTCCTGCTTCCTTCAACTGTTTATTTCAAGAGCTTGGCCCTATTATTTATTGTCTTTATCTCAATTCTACGTCAATAAAATCACTTTGTTTACAGAGGAAGTGACTTGAGGTTGCAAATGCACAGACCACGCTCTCTATCAGAGAGGCGGATGACACATTTTTAGGGGACTAAATCACCCACCCTTCACTTTCTCTCATAACCTGCTTCCTGAAGGAATCGGCATGCAGACCCCGAGAAAAGCTCTGCTCCAGTCTCCTCGAGAGGCTCTCTGATTTATCTTCCTATTTTTAAGGATGGGCTGAAACGCCTTATGAGTTTGGGCTTGCTTAGCAGGCATGATTTCTGATGTCTATGGCAGCTCAGCAGATCTGTAGACAGTGATCAGACAAATACCTCTGAATCACTCACTGAATAAGATGCTCCTTTATTCCCTGACTCAAGTGTCTGAGGATGCCATGTTGCCAGTGCAGGGATATTGGGCTGCATCTGGGTTTGTTTTACCACAGGGGTTCAGTTTATGTCCATTAAGGTGGTGAGATGCTCTGCAGCATCATGTGTGGCACTTCACTTGTGACTGTTCTCTGTCAGTGTGGGGAGGCAGTGAGGGGTGGGCTTCCCTGCTGTGCAGAGCCCAAGTGTGTCTCTAGATTTTTCATTCAGCATAAGGTAAAAGCATTTCACTTTGTCCCTTATTTAGCACAAGGTCATCCCCTGTGGTCCATTCTGTTGTTTGAGAATGGCTGTGTTTGGGAACCGCTGTGGACTCTGCTTGTCTCTGAGTCAGCAAGGCACAGGGGCTTGCAGCTCAGATCTGCACATGAGTGGTGTGGGCAGCTGTACTGTCCCTCTGTGCAGCTGCTCCTCACTGCAAGCACCCCACCTCATTGCAAGGTCATCTCTTCATGCAAGTTGAACAAGGTGGTTTTGTCTTGACAATGTTACCTTGTGGAGAGAGGAACTCTCTCAGTCCCATTTCACTGAATGCTGCAAGGTGTCTGCTGTTGCTTACCCCATGCGACTGTTTATGTGTATATATCAGGAAAACAAAGACCAGCAGTGGAAGAGAGCCATGGACTATTTGAGTGCTATCTCAGAGCTGAACTACATGACCCAGATTGTTATCATGCTCTACGAGGACAACAACAAGGTGAGGGATAGAGCTGTAGGATAAAATGCTTCCTGCCATGATGCCAGGCACAGTCCCCAGAGATGAGTTCAACTGGAAGTCTGTAACCTGAACTGTCTACCCCTGTGAACAAAGACAGATGGATCATTAACACAACTGCTAGTTTTTGGGTTTAAGCGGGAGGCAGTGACCCAGGTTAAGGCTTGTTACATGTAAGCAGAATGTCACCCTGAGCAGTAACACCAAACTTATGTAATCAATACCAACTAGTTTAAAGCATTTCCTAGTGCAAAATTATTTGCTGCTTCTCAATATTAATTGCAAATGAACAGTAGGAAAAAATAAGTAAAAACAAGTGATATTTGGCTGTGTTTTTGAAATATTTCTAGAAAATATCCAGAAATTCCACATTCATAAACTTTTTTTTATTTTAAAAGTGTGCTGGTATAATTAGGGAAGTGTATACTGGTATCTTCAGGAAATAAAGAGAATCATTTAATAAACATCTGGAATGTGGGAGCTGATGATGGTGACTGTAAGTAGGTATGGCACCAAACTGCACATCCTGATCCCCAGACCTTAATGACTCAGGTCTATGCTGCAGGAGGTTGTAGTGGTGAGGGGAGAAGCCCCTTCCCCACATCCTATAAAGTTAGAGCCTTGTATTCACAGAGCTAGTGTGGGCTTCTAATGGTAGAAGTTCTGCTTGTCAAAAAAAAGTCTGATGAGCTCTCAGGAGTGGTGTGGATCTGGCAGTCAGTCAAAATGGTGAAACTTTTGTTTTTACATCATTAGTGCCAGATACTGTAAAAGCTCTGACTTCCTTTAAAAAAAGCTTAATGAAAAATTAATATTAGAGACAGTTATTTAAATCTTGGAACAGCCTGACTGAAGGTCTAGGAGAGACCCAGTCTCCCCCTGTCCTGCCATGTGCCAGGTTTACAGCAGGAGTGGGTCGTAGGGGGCTGGGGTTTAGGGGTGTGTATATATATACATATAGAGCCCAGTTCTGTTTTACTCCTCTGTGGCTGTTGTTCCAAAATGACAACAGTCTGAATGCCTCAGCTGTGGGCTGATCAGGGCTGTCCTTTTGGATGAGACAAACTTGAAGCCATTCTGTTTGTGGTTTCTTGTTGCTTCTGCTTTCCCTCCAAAAGATGTGCTGGCCGGCATGGCAGGGTGGGACCTTGGCCTGTGCTGATGGTAGGATAAACCGGGTTTGGTTATTTACCTATTCCCTGTGCTGTGTGTTCACAGGACCCCACTTCAGAGGAGCGTTTCCATGTGGAGCTGCATTTCAGCCCTGGTGTCAAAGGCTGCGAGGAGGACAGGAATGTGCCCACAGGATTTGGCTTTCGGCCGGCCTCGGCGGAGGTGAGCAGACACCTGGGCAGGGGCCACCAGCCCCAGGGGACCCTTGCATGCTGTTCTGCTCTGCCTGGCCCTTCTGCAATGAGTTCTTTGCTGGCCGCTCTCCCCTGCCCACAGGCAGCTGGTGGGTCATGTCCCTGCCCCGTCCTGGTTCGTCAGGGGCTGGTGGGGCCATGGGTGTCCTCCAGAGCTCAGCAGGATCTGAAGCTGGAGCTGGTGCAGGGCAGCTGTGGCAAAGGCCGCGTGCCTGTAGTCATCAGTGTCTCCTTATGGCAGAACGAGGACAAGAAGGCTGACCAAGGCAGCCTGGAGGACCTCTCCAAAAAGGGCAGCGATGAGCCAGACTGTGCTCAGCAGAAGTCCCCACAGCCCTCTGAGCCAGTCAGCATCCAGCGAAGGTCGCCGCTCATCAGGAACCGGAAGACGGGGTCCATGGAGGTAACTATGCTGTGGGCATCCTTCCTTGTTCTAACAAAGGCCTTTTGCTTGGTTTTGGTTTCCTGGCATTACTTTTGACATGTTAGAGTCTGAGCTGATGCTGGGGAAGGATCTGCAGAAGGTAAAGAAGGATGTTGTGGAAAGCAGACCTCTAAAATTCCCCATTGAGGAAGGATGGGGGAAACACAGGCTAGAGGAACTGATGAGGAAGAGCAGGTAAAGAAGTGCTTGAGAAACACAAGAATTGTTTGGATTACATGCTCTTTAGAGGCACTGGTGTAGCCAACTATGAGATTACATGGAACCTCGTCACCTAGCTATGGTGACATCTCTGCCTTCCCTTAGGCTCCATCCTTTGCCTCTCACAAAGGCAGCTCCGTGTTTCTCGTTCTTCTCTCCCATCTGAGATCTCATGCTGATCAGGGGTCCCTCTCACTGGTGGGTTCATCCAGAGTGTTGAAACTGTCAGAGTTTAGAACTGTCCCATTCACTGATCTGCTGGAGTAACAAAATTGATTTTACCATTCTAACCTCTCCCCTTCCTGGCCGTTCCATGTCACAAGACCAGTGTCACAGTCAGCACGTGACTGTCACCTTCAGAGTGCTCTGAAATTGTCCCTCCTTTTGGAGGGATTTCACAGGGGTTTTTGCCATCAGTTTTCTGAACCAGTGAAAGCAGAGTTAAGGTTTGAGATATTTGTTAGCTCACTTCCAGTGCTGAGTGTTGTCACCTTTGTGTGCGGCGCTCAGAGGCTTTTTGTAACAGGCTATGTTTAACATGCTAAGTTGAACAGGATATGATTTCCTGCTGCTAAAGTGGAAGTCTATGTTCTAGTGATTCCAGCAAGAGTCTTGGGAGACAAGGAGTTCACTACATGAGTCCCCTTGTACTTTTCAAATCTCCACTGTTTCACAAGCCAACACAAACTTGAAATTAAAATTGAGCATTCACTGTCACAATCTTAGCATATAAGTACCTTTGTGCTTCTTGAAAATGGTGTTTTTATGGAAGAGACATACCTTTCTTTACCTTCAATTGATGTGTAAAGGCTTTTGAGAGCAGTGGGTAACTTGGAGCACAACACTGATTACACTATCTGTCTTTACAGGTGCTATCTGAATCTTCTTCCAAATCAGGAGGTTATCGCCTCTTCAGCACATATTCCAGGCAGTCTTCTGAGATGAAGCAAAGTGGCTTAGGTACTGTACCTCACCTGTAACCAGCCTGCTCACCTGTACCTTTGTATTTCCGTGGGCGTCAGTCTGTCTCTCCACATACATGTCTGGCTTGAGTTCCTTGTATGTCTCTGTGTGTTTTATGTCTTCTCTCAGTGCTACTGTTGAGACCATTGTAGAGAGTCTCTTAGTGTATTTCTTTTTGTGTACGATCTTCTCCTTCACCTGGTAGCAACAGAAGATGCACTTTTCATCCTTTGTAGTATGGGAGGAACAGGGCAAACTGCCAACCTGCAGGCTGGCCTTCTTCTTCTCTCATGCTCTCATTTGTTACACCATTTCTGAACTTAGTAGGAAGAAATGATTTTAGGTTAGAACTAACATGCTTTCTGTTCTGCAAAACAGCAGTTTATGTGCAAAACTGCTCTTCATGTGAGACTGTTCTACTTCTACCTTTGCTTCATAAAGATCCATTGTATGGAACAGATGTGTCACATGCAAGGTGTTTGGCAGCCCTCTAATTGAGCTGGAGTCCTGGGTCACCCATTCTTCGCGTGGTAACCAGTGGAAGAGAATATTTTGGGGCACTTGGTATTCTCTGCCTGTCCTTGATAGTTCCATTCCCTGTCATCCTAACCTAAACTATTTCTGAATAGTTGAAACTCTTCCTGAAAGATTTTTGCTAAAGCAAGGTCTATTTGGAAACTCAAAAGCTGTCTTTGCTGCATGAGGTTCCGAAATGGCCGTGCAACCTGAGTCTTGCAGATAGGAGGTGATAATGGCCAAGTTACACCCACTTTCTTTTTCTCTAAAACCATCTTAGCATTGTGGCATGGCTGCAGACTTGCAGCAGTTCTGATTCATCAGTTCGTTACTCTGTTATATGGACAACCTGCAGCCAAGAAACTTCTGAAAGGCTGATCATTTCTTTGTCACTTTTGAACAAGCTGCTTCTTTGGAAAGCTAATTCTTAACAAGGAAAGAGAATTTTCTTCTGAGTGGTTAGGAAGTATGCCTGGAGTCTGACAGGTATGCTCCCAGCAAGCTGGAAAAATCTAAATAGGAATTGCTGATGCATATTATTTTCATAAAGGGACAATAACTTTGGCCATGGTGGGTTTTGAATGTGTTCACTTATTTCTGCCTTTCCCAACCCCACTGTGGGATTCAGTGAGCTGTGACAGACTGCCTTGCTTAGACTTGAAGAAACCTCTGGGTATTCTGTGAGTCCGTGTGGATCAATATGGGAGTTTCTGTGAGATAGTGCACAGTCAAGGAGGTGCATCTGCTTGGAGAACAACCAAGTGCATCAAACTGTTTTTACTGTTTGGATGTGTGAGCACCAGAAGGCCTGTACTCTGGAAAGCAGGTATTACAACCCTTGGACTACAGCCTTTTCCAGGTTTCAGAGGAATGTCTGTTTTGACAATGGAGAAGACCACTGCTCTTCTGCGCCTTTGTACAGTACTACTTTTTCTTGACAACAAAATTTGAAATGTGAATCGAGCAGATTTAATTTCAGATTCTTGCCTGATGTGCCTTGCTGGGAAGTCTGTGCTGGTTAGTCTTCTGACTGTGAAGCACTGCAGAGAGAAAACCTTAAGCAGGAACTGATAGACCTGATCTGTGACACAGACCTCCAGCTGGATACTCAGCCCAGCCATCATTCTCCTCTGTAGAACCTTGTAGCTGCAGGCACAGAAGGATTGAGCAAGAGAGACCTGTGGTGCCACACCAGCTTGCACGACCCTTGGAGATTAGGATATCTGTGTTTCTGTGAGTTTCTCTTAACCTGAGGCCTGTTACAAAGAACGATGCCTCTTTACCTGCACAAGTCAAGCTCTTCACGGAATCTTCCTGATTCCTTTCCTGCTTGTTTTTTTTAGAAATCTAATTTCTTCTCCCTTTAGGATTTGAAATGTGTTTTCTCTGTGAGAGATAATACAGAACTCACTGGAGCTTGAACTTTTGCTTTAATACTTGTCTCAGCAGCTGTACTGTGAGGGGCCTCATTCAGGCACTACCTGCTGTTTCTGACTTTTCTGAAGTTGAATGTACCTCCTGTTGAATGTTGCCTGACCTTGTCAGTGCCTGGCTGTCCTTATCTCTGGAAAATGGAGTGTCTGTCCAGGTATAACCTCGTATGTGTAGGCATGCAGGAACGGGGAGAAGGACGGAGCTCCTGCAATAGCCCTGCTGCCATACCTGCCAGAATGGTGCCTCTACTGTCATTTAAAAAATGCCCTTGAAATCTCTCTTTGGAAAAGGGGTGGCTGCAACTTGTTTTGTCTGTGCTTTGGAGTGTGCCACTTTCTCTGGGCAGCATCAAGTGCATTGTTGTGGATTGTTTGCCATAGTGTGTATGCTTCTAGCTTGAGAAGCTCAGGGAAGTTTCAGTGCCTTTCTTTGCTTGCAAGAAGGCTTCAAAATGGGGTAAAATCACTCCAGGCTGTTTGAGCACTGCCAGTGGCATGAAGCCTTATGCTGAGACTCCCAGAGGGAAATTGAGGATGTCTGTTTTTAAACATCAAATGAAGATGTGAAAATTAAATGCACAGAAAAGATCCAGCACTTACAGTAATTTCTAGCAAGTGCAGGTACATTTAAATCCAAATGGCCTTTATGTTCTTTAGGATGTGTGTGTGTGTGTGCGTGGTCTCCTGGAGTTCACTGTAGATAATTGCTGTTGTCCATGCAGTCATCTTTGTAAATTTTCTTCTGGCTTAAGGGCACTAGCAAAATGCCTCTGTCTGCAGCAGGGAAGCAGAAACACTGAGGTATCCTCAGCTTAATGATTAGTGGGACAAGGTTTCTCAAGATAGAAAGTCCTAAAAATCCGATGTTCCATTTTTATCTTCCAGTAAATGAGTCATTTGAGTGGGTTTTGTTGCTGTTGTTTGTTTTTAAGCTGTGGAAGAGCAATTAAGAGTATCATCCTGGCTTCTGCATGACAAAATTTCGTTTGCATTCTGACAGATTCCATTTCATGCTGAGTCAGCACTCAGCATCAATTTAAGACATAAGGAGGAAATTTTCTAAGGCTTGTGTATCCATGACCCTGCAGGCAAGAGTTCTTTGTCTGTGCTAGTCTGTGCTGTGGAAAGCCATCAGCAGTGTCACCCTGCGGGAGCAGCTTCAGTTCAGTGCTGTGAGAATGCTTTCGGTCACCCCGGGAGCAGATGGTCAGCTCAGGCTGAGCTTAGGTGTGAACAGCTCACTGCTCAGGACCTCTGCGTTTTCTCTAAAGAACTCTGGCTAAAGGATCTTTGCAGAGACAGAGCTGGGGCCCCAAAAAGCAGTGAGTGATGTGAGTCAACAGCATGTCCTCATATGAGAAATAAATAACCTGGTTTTATTACAAGCAAATGAACTGAGTAGAAAGGCAAAAGGGGGGGGAGGGGCTTTTATTAACCAAAGAGGGGTTCTTTTTTTTCTTTTTAATTAAAATAGGTATGGCGCAGAGTTGTAAGGTGAATGGTTCTGTCCGAACCTGACACCAGGGAACTTTTGTGGCTGGGAATAGGGAAAAATACAAACAGTAAAGATGTAACTAAACAAAGATCTTTTCTGCCATGCAGCAGCCTGTTGTATACAGGGGAACCCCCCAGGACCAGGTCCAGGGGAGTACATCACAATCAATCAAAAAGAAGGGTAATACCCCCTCTCTGGTCGGAGAAATTACCTTTTTAGATAAAAAGTGCCATTTAATGAATATGTAACCGAAAGAACTACAAAAGGCGCAGTTTTCAAACCAGTCATGTGCTTCCAGACCCTAGTGGCTTTGGGACGCCCAGCACGCTGAAGTAAAACCTTCCATTACGCTTTTTTTGTCTCACAGGTTTTTGCCATCTTTCTAAATTTGAAGGCGGAATTTTTCCCACACTCACACCGGGGAAGGCTGATGGCATGCTTGGCTGCATCAGCTGGAGTGCAGCCATCAGGCTGAGGGGTTTGGCTCTTTCCTGCCGTTCACCTCTTGTGGGAGGCTGTGCCTGAAGCTCTGCTGTCCTGCCCTGGGCTCCCTGGGCTGTGGAGGGGGTGGGTGTCAGAGTTGTGAGTCCGCTGAGGGGCAGTGGAGGTGGATGGGCCTGGAGCACACGACATTGGAGGAGAAGCTGGGAGCAGGGCTTGTTCAGATCAGAACCTGTGGAGAGTGGAGACCTTAATGCTGTTCCACCACTGAAATGGGAGGTTGCAGAGGGGACAGACACAGACTATCTCCAAAGCCCGTGCTGGTCGGTTGAGAACCATCAGATGCAAGTTACAGCAGGAGGAATTCCAGTTAGCTAGGAGGAAACAATTTTTCACCCACCATGAATGTGCCAGATATTGGAGCAGGGGCTGAAAGAGGTTGTGAAATCTCCTTTCTTGGGGATATTGTCAACTTGACTGGACAAATACTAGCAAGATGATCCGAGTTAGTCCTGCTGGAGCACTGGGAAGGAAGCTTCAGGCTCCTTCCAACCAAAATATGATGCAGTATTTTAGAATCAAGAACTGCTTCCAATGTAGGCAGGATCTCTTTCATAGTAGTAATAGTTGCACTGTTCCAATAAATACTAATAAACAGTGTGATAGGTTTTTTTACCTTGGCAGACAAGGTGGAACCAGATCAACCTGCTTGTTTCTGGAAGCTTTTTGTATGTAGGAGTAATGTTGGTTTTAGCAGCTGGTAGTCTCAGTAGAGAAAGCAGCAGCAAGACAGTTTAGCAAAGAATTTACAACCAATCAGTGGCTGTATCTGGCCCATAATAGGGTTTTGTCTCACTCACAATAGTTTTCCTCAGTCAGTCGAAAGAATCCTTTTCCAAATGCCTGGTGTTCCTCAATATCACACAAAGTCAAGTCAGTGTGCAGAGCGCTGTGCTTGGCAAAGTCAAAGCCACGGGAATTAGGTTACTCTCCATTTTGCACGCCGTGTTCCTTGACACAGGGTAGGTAAGATTCCATGGTATGTGCACATCTGGTGCTTTGCGAGGCTTTTTCATGGACCAGGTGGACCTATGCTGGAGCAATGAGACATGACTGAGCGGCTGTGCAGTATCAGCTTGTGAAAGCAAACTCTCTATTCACAGTGTTTTCCTTGCTTTTTCACACGGAATTAATCCACACTGGCTGATCCACAGATCAAACAGTCCTTTCCTCTCCTTGGTGTCTTACAGAAAAAGGAGCTTTCCAAAGAGAAAGGGCAGAAGAGCAGAGCAATAAAGCCCTATGACAGGAACATCAGCAGTTTGGCATCCTGACTGCTCTGACATCAGTGTGCAGCTTTGCTGACTGGAGGGAGTAAAGGTGTTTCTCCTAGGTCAGGGCAAGAAAGCCAAACAGAATAAAACTCCTGGATGGAGTTAGGAACTTTCCTGGTGCTGAGCTTTGGGCTACCTGCTGTACATTTGGCACTATGGAATTTAGAACTTTGGAGAACTTTGCTGCCCTGTGCTTCCCGGCATCATGTTTTTTCCTGAGATTGCTTGTAAAGTGACCAGTTCATTCTTCATCCTTGGACTAACCCTGCTTTTCTGTAGTTGCATGCAGTGGATATGTTATACTAACACCTTCCCTGCCTTTCCAGGATCACAGTGCACCGGGCTGTTTAGCACCAATGTGCTGGGAGGCTCCTCCAGTGCCCCCAACCTCCAGGACTACGCACGCAGCCATGGCAAAAAGTTTGCCAGCAGCCTGACATACAAAGACGGTATGTGTGTTCCCTGGCAGCAGGGTGGTACTTTGTGGACATTGGTATCTCAGGGTGCTCCTGCAGCACAGACTTGGACTGCTGAAAAAAGAGACAGCTGAATGTGTATATTCACTGCATCTACAGTAATGAATTTACCATATCCCAAGAAATTGTGATGCTTGCTAGGACAGACAGGGGCTGACATTGTGAGAGGAGTTTTAGGCTGATGTGTGTTATTGCTGAGGTCTGACTTTGGTCTGACATTTTAATACTACTCACTGTTGTGAGTGGGGATTTATTGGTCCAGATCTTGAGTAGGTTTGACCTGGTATGGAAATCCAGCAGATCACATCAGCTTGCTTACCTTGGTGATCTTACTGATGCTAAGTGAAGCTCTTTGCCCTACAGAAGATGGAGCTGTCCCAAAGGCAGAATGATATGCTTGGGCATGGATGAGATGGACTAGCCTCACTAGAGTGAGGCTGGGCATGCAGCGGAGTGTGAGGTAGCTGTCAGGAAGCAAGGGCAGTATAGCTGAAAGGCTTGAGGTAAGTGGGCTGCTTGTATGAAATACTGCAGAAGGACTGGAAAGTCTGGTTTCTGTGCAGTTGTGCTGAAACTGCTAGAAAGGTCAGCAAGACGATCTGGTGAAGGCACTTGGGCCATGGGTCTGAGCCCATGGGTGCAGGTGCTGCAGCTATGCCCTGTCCTGCCCAGCACTGGTGCCACGCACAGAGAGCAGCAGAAGTTGTTACCTGCAAGGAAATTGGGGCACAGGGAGAGACTGAGCTGTCCTGGAGCAGTTGGAGGGTGTAATGCACAAGTGCAGGTGTCCATTGTGGTCCTGATAGGAAAGGCACTCAGACTCTTATTACTGATTCACATACCATTTGTTGGGACACTGAGTTGAGGAGCTCTGTGGACAGGGTCTGCACAGCATGCTGTGACCTGGTTGGAAATCCACCTAATGTTGTACCACTGATCTGAAATGGATGTAAAATCATCTGTCTTGGATATCTCATCTTTTTCCTCTTGGTGTTTTAATCAATACAGAATGTGAGTGCCTTTCTAGTTAGGATCATAACAGACACTAACATTGGTGGATTACAAGGTGGGGAGGTGAGTAGGGCAGTAATTTGGAGAAAACAGGAGGTCGGTTCATTTTAATTTTTGTCCAGTTTTGAGGCAAGGAAAATGACCTAGCAAATCAGAGTGGAAAGATGTCCAATTCTCAGCCCTATTGGAACCCCATGAGTGCCATTATGTACACTGGCTTCCTGTGCTGCTTTTCTTGTGTAAGAAAAAACTGAGCTGGTTCTCACCTCCTCAGGGCACTCCCTGGCATACAGTGGGCTGTGAGTGACAGTGACAGGGAGGGTGACGTGGGAGCAATCTCAGCATCACTGTAGCAGTCTGAGCTGCCCCAGGCATCAAGTGCTGGCTACTCACAGGTCACAGAATAAGATCGGAGTGTGAGTCATAGGGGAGCTGCTGGAAACGCCAGCAAGGGACCTGGCTGCTGTACTTTCCTAACTCTGCAAGGAGTGGGAGTCCAAGGCAGCACTGATTCTCAGAGAAAAGCATCAGAGACTGCTCTTTGCCCAGCTGGGTGCAGAACAGACCTGCTCAGTCCTAGTGCTGGGCTGCCTGTGTCTGTAGGCTGTGTAGCAGAATGTTCCTGCAGCTGGCTATGGGCATTCATGGGCAAGTGTAGTCCTCCTGCATTAGCCTAAATTCAGTGACAAGGTCACTGTGTGCTCAGATGTAGCTGTACCCTCAAGTACCTAAAAGACAGACTTAGTTAACTACTATGTGACTAATACACAGCCCAGAATTATTGACTTGATGTTACACCTCTGTTTTCATGTTCCTTGGCATGCCCTGGCACCCTGTGCTGCCAGTGCCTTGCTGCAATAAGGGCAACTGAGGGGAAGGAGTTGGGAGCTTGGAAAAGCAAGTAGGAGGCAGAAGAGCATTTAGCTGCTGGGTAAGGTAGTCTGGAATGTGAAATGAGCCCGTGATTTGCATGTTCCTGCTTAAATGAGCACCAATGAAATGCTGAACAATGGAATTTAAACCGAACATCACTAGAGCTGGATGCAGTCAGTGATACAGCAGCTACAGCAGATGCTTGGAGGACATTTGTTTCAGCACCTTTTCCACACTCATTGGGCTGATAATGTTGAAAAGCCTTCAGATTCTGCAGCACATCTTTGCATGAACCCTGATAGTTTTTCATGGCTGTGATGCTTCAAGGTGCAGTGTGGCTAATAGCACTTCACCAGTGTGAACTTGCCTTGTTCCAGGGAAGTTTCAAGGGCCCTTATTTCTGAAGTCTCTTTTGCTTGGAGCTGGAAGAGGGCTAAGGAGCACTTCAGCAGAAAGTTGTCCCAATCTCAAGATGAGGGAAGGTGCCTGGATGGTTGTGATTTGAAGTTGGCTTGCTTGAAGACAGGGACCCAGTAAGCTGGACCAGTGCCATTTCATTTGATGTGCCCTGAAGGCAAGGGGAGGTGTTGGGGTGGGATGGACATGGTCAGCAGCTGACTGCAGCTCCAGGGCTTGGACACCTCTAAGGGATTGCATGTGTAGGGAAGATTGTTATGCTGTTTGTTGAGTTTAAAGAAAGAAAAACAGGTTTTAGGGCTGTTATGCTGGTGGATGAAATTGCAGCAAGTGTTAGAGTTGGTATAGATACATTATTTGGCCAAGCCAGTGGATGTAGCTAGAGGAGCACAGTGGGGTTGCGGAGCATGAATTGGTACACTGGTGAGGGGGATAGGCATACAGACCTTATGGACTAGAGAGAATGGATGCATGAAACATGAAGGAGAAATAAAAGGATTTTCTAATATTTCCTAAAAGTTCATAAATAGCAGCAAAAGGTATGATTGGCTGGGGTCTCACATTGAATCCCAGATACAGATGGTGTGATCCAGGCCATTCTTTTCCATGATACCTAAGGAATTTCCAGAGTGGGAAAAAAAATAAGTTTCCAGCCCCTTTTTTTTTTTTAGTGTCCTTATGGAGCCTAATCCATGTCCTTTAAAGCCCATTGTTTGCACCCCATTAGATGCACAGTATCTGTCCTTGCACTGTCTTTCTGATGTGTGATTTGTATGGGAGAGCTTGGCCTGTCCTGGGACATGGCCAGGAGAAACCTGAGGACTACTCTGACAGGTGTATCCCAAAGCCTCTCCTGTACTGAAATGCTTTGAGCAAAGAACTGTAGAGGCATGTCTTCATGGATCTTCTGTTTCTTCCCTAGTCAGGTGATTTACCTTTAAATTCATAAATAGCTCTGTGTAACTTGCATTAAGAGGATGTTTTGAGCTGTTCCTGTGCCAGAACTCTTCAGTCCCTCTGCAGAATGGTGTTTGTTTTCCTTGGGCAGAGGTAAATCCTGAGAACGATCCTCCTGTGGTGCTGCTGCTTGCTTGGTTGTGTGCTCTGGTGGCTGCAAGTATGGCCTGGCTGCATCCTGCACTGGACTGAGCCTGGTGTGATGGGAAGGTGTGAGGTGCTGTCTGTCACTGAGAGTGTGGCTGTGTATTGTCAGGGGAGACCCTGGGCAACTGGGGAGATGCATCCCCCCGCATGGGGAGACGCAGAGTGCGACGAGGCTGAGCAGTTCAGTCAGACCCGCAGGTGGAGTGTCTTAGGTGCTACCGCAGCGCCAGCGGGAGCAGCTGTTGTGGAGGTCAGGAAGGTGAACCTGAAAGGATAGTTGCAAGCATATGAGGGTAGGGGGATCTTTCAAAGCAGGCTGTTAACTGAGATGATCTGTTTTTATTTCCTCAGAGCTCTTGTCTATGCCAGCCGTAAAACGATTTTCTGTGTCGTTTGCAAAGCATCCGACTAATGGTACGTTTGCTTCCTTGACTTGACATTCCTTCACACTTCTAACCCCACGCTCATGTTCAGTTCTCTTTGCACATGTTCTCCTCTCAGCCTTCTTGTGGTTTTTTTGTCTGTGTATCTGGTGTCCAAACATGCTTCACCTTCCCCCATTGTCTCATTGTGACTACTGTGTTCACTCATCCCGTTACTGCTCAGTGGTGCCTCTGCTCTCCCCTGAGGTGTTTGTGTCCTAGGTGAAAAAGCAGAAATGTGGCTCTGTGAATGGACTGCTAAAGCAGCTTTTAACTCCACTGCTGACATTAAGGCCTTCTGTCATTCTCCCTTTCAGGGGGGTGGGGGCTGGGGGGAGACTATTGCTGGATTGGGGTGTGATGTCCACTTCATATGCCAGAGCTTCAGCAGCTTTGGTCCTCCATTTCCACACTGCAGATTTACAGGATGAAAACAAGGATAGCCTTAGCCCAGCTGTATGTCACCTGGAAGAGCCCACTGTAGGGTGGGAGAGAAGGAGGTGCCAGCAGCATTCCCTCTGTGCATGGTGTTCCATGTCAGGAGTACTGGTAGCCTCATGGTCTCCTGTTTGCACACCTGTCTGTTAGGCTGGTTGTGTGGTTCCTCCAAGCACGTGATGTTGATACACGTAGGCTCACCTTTCCTGCAGACCTCATCCTAGGAATGGTTTCTCTCCAGAGCTTTTGTCTGCTGTTGGTGGACAGTGCTGGCTTGGGCCTTCCTGAGGTGGGAGGGGATCAGCATCGAGCTGTCACTTTCTTCACCCCATCCTGCCCATGGCTCTGGAAAGGCTTGGTGGAGGATGTCTGCCAGTGCTTCTGCTGACTCACTATCTCTGCTCCATGTTGCTACTAACCTGACACTCAAAAGTGGGAGTCTGTGAGGTTACAGACCGCTAGCTCTGTGCAGCAGGTGCCTTGAACTAGTGTTTACTCTCCAAATCTTGCACAGATACTTTTATAAAGGTTTCAAAGCGTGGCTCCTCCCCTCATGCCTCCTGCTGTTGAGACAAGTTGGAACCAAAGCAGATCACTGAAGGATACCAAGTGAAGTATTTTTGCCCTACTTGATCAAGGCAGCTTCTGCAATCTTGTTGCGAATATGAAGACATCCTGTTTAGTGTGATCTGGAAGATGAATGAAATTCAGAAGACTGTTTTGGGAAGGATGAAAGGGGAAAGGGCAGCTCACTGTGGTTCTGCCGTTTCAGATAACTGGAGGGAATCTGTTCTCTGTGTTTGCTTGGTTTTGCTTTTCCCAGAGTG
The DNA here is from genome assembly GCF_003945725.1 of Corapipo altera. Classification (NCBI taxonomy): domain Eukaryota; kingdom Metazoa; phylum Chordata; class Aves; order Passeriformes; family Pipridae; genus Corapipo; species Corapipo altera. Next base: position 998,817 of record NW_020884997.1, read on the forward strand.
GTCAAAAAACTGCTCTGTTTGTCTGTATGTCTGGACACCATCTGAGCTCACATAGTGTATGTCAGCAGGGTGTGTTGTTTTATCTTGCCTGCAAAGCTTGCACCCAGCTCCAGACTTTCCTAAGCCACGCTGCAAAACAGTTGCCCATGCTCCAAATACAATAGTGTGAAACTGGGCATCAGGTTTCTCTCAAAAACCCGATGAATATTTCTAATTGAAAAGTGCTCCTTAATCAAGAAAACAAAGATGGGGTCCAGCAAGAACGAGCTTGAAGTCAGGGATATTTGGTCTAGGCTTGGCACTGCTTTGAGCAGGAAGGATGTTTAACCCCATGAACCACTTACCTGAGGATGCAAAAATTGTTCCCAACTCTGAGTCTGGATTTTGTTTCTGGAGAGCTGCCTCTGTGTGGTGAAATGGGACGGGTGAACCACGGCAGTGGCCAACCACAGCGCCAGGCCGGATGGTTTATGCCCTGGTCACATGAGTCTTGGGCATATGATGTGAGTCCTGAGGCTGTGCATGTGGAGGAGAAGACATGCCTGCATGATGGTGTCTTGTCTGCCATGCAAGGATATCACAGAAGCTTGCACAGGGCTGTTCTCAGAGTCAAGAGGGAAGGTCAGTGCTTCTGTGGACCCCTCTGTTCTTTCACACTCTCAGCACTGTGCTCTCAGCCAGACCTTGCTGTCCCTCTTGCACAGCCTCTGCTCGTTTGATGCTGGACCATTTGCTCTCTGTCCCACGTGCTGAGATGCCTGGCGGCACTTGAATGCAGGACTCAAATGCTCTGTTGGCAGTTTGGATTTCTCATCTCAGCTGCGGGAGGGCGAGTGTGGGCCTGAGCCTGATCTTCTTATCTAGCCAAACCTGAAGTATATTGGACTTGGAATGTGTCCTAAAATTTATTCACTTGTCAGACTTTCACTTCCAAAGATGAAGCCTCGCTGTTCAGGTGCTGCCCTGTGCTGCAGCCAGGTGAAGGCTGGGCCGGGAGGGAGGCTGGCCTGCCCCGCTGTCACTGGGGGGACACAGCTGTAAGGGCATTCCTGACCTGCTCACTGCGGGAGGGATTGGGCTTACTGTGTGGTGTGGATCCTTCTCACCCAGCAGCCCTGGTGCTGACAGATCCATCCCCACATCTCCACAGCTTCTCTGTCCCCAGCTGCACCTGCCCCTCTCCTCTCACTCTTTATGGCCCCTTTCCTCCAGATGTGTTGGAGCACCAGCACGTTGCCCAGTTGCTGCGCCGTTTTTCCTCTGACTGTGCCACGAGCCGGACCATCTCCCTGGATGCCACCCTAGCCCATCACCTGCAGCAGTGCTCCTACCACCTGCGCCTCTTCAGGAGCTGGCTGATCTCAGGGCAGGATGACTTGGAGTGTCTTTACGGTACTGCACGCTGCAGCTGCCTCCGTCCCATGCTCTTGTAGCTGAGCAGGGACCACTGTCTGCTTGAGAATGCAGAGTATGCTTTGCTTCTAAAAAGGAAAGCGTTTCTCTCACTGCATCCCAAGGTCTCTAGGCTGCTGCTGCAGCAAGCTGTGTGTGCTGTTGTACCAGCAGTGTTGGAGCCTTAGGCAGGAACCTTTCCATATGGAGCCAGTGCTGTTTCACACAGAGCCCATGCTCCTGTGTAGCTGTAACCGCTCTTTCCATCTTTGGCAATTGTTGCCTCCTTCCTTTAGCCGGGGTAAGCCATTAAGATCCCTTCAGGGTAGGTGCTAAGCTCCTACCAATGGGATGCCTGGCTGGCAGGATGCTCCATGCAGGTCTTGGTGGGATGCCACAGGGTGCCCCCTTAGTAACGGAGGAACTAAAGTGAGTAGTGAGAGTATGGGAAGAAGAGGTTAAGTAGATGCTGCAACTGGCCACATGCTGGGTGAACTTGCTGTGGAAATTCTGGGGCAGTGAGTGCTTGTGGGTGTGTTGTTTCTAGAGAAACTGAGACAGGGTAGAGCTGAGCTTCTGTGGCTGCACTGCATGGCATTTGTCCTGCCTCTTAGGGCCTCTCAGTGTGTCATGTCTCTGATGGGAAGAGATAGATGACTTGAGTGTTAAATCCAGATGTTATAAATCAAAGCTTGCTGCTGTTTCTCCGGTGTTTTTCGACCTCTGTCACGGATTGGAAGTCTGGTGCATGGAGGCCTTGGTGCTTCTTCCACCACACAGGTGGAAGGATTGCTGCTCCCGGAGTGGGGCAGCGAGCTGGGATTGACTGCTGAGGTTTAGCTGCACCATAGAAGCTGCTCAGAGCATGCGGCTTGCTGAGCTGTGTGGTGTGATGCATGGACCCCCTTTTCCATTCAGACCCACAGGTGGAAGAGGCACAGACAGTTCAGCCTTCTGTGTAGTGAAGCAGCCGGACTTTACAGAGCTGGGAAGATTAGAATTTTTCTTACACAGACTGTTTTAACTTGAGAGAGCCCTTTCTGTCAAGCAGGCAATTTTGAGACAGCAGTTGCTTTTCATGTGTAATTAGGACAATCCTTGGTCTCCTGGCAAAGAGGAGCAGTAATTGCTTCAGGAGAAGAGATGCTGGATCACAGCAGACTGCTCCCGAGCCAGGGCTGAGCTTCCCCTGCTGCAGGTCTTGGCCGTATGCTGTGAGCTCAGGTGGGGAGAGGAAATGAGCTCAGTGCTTTGAGCAGCAACACCCCGAATGCTGCAGCAGGGTGCTGGGAGGTGCAGCCTGACCTAACACAGTCACACACAGGAGTTACATACTCCTGACATACCCAGCACAGCAGCCCTCCTGGGTGGAAATCAAATCTCTGCCATCAGGGAGTTCATTCTTGTGGTTTTCTCAGTGTTTTGTCAAACCCACGGTTCATTGGAGTGTTTGGAATTCCTGCTGAGGCCCTTCTCTGAGCAGACATTTCCTCCTTGTGAAAACTGCATTCTCCTGTCCTCTCTTTCTTGGCTTTCCACTGTGCTTCCATCCATGCAAAGAAAACATGAATTAGATAGAATCAATGAGTCAAAAGTATGCAGTTGGCATCTGTAGTTGGAAAGATCAGCTGTGGAGCCCTGAAGTAATGTCTGGGAACCTGTGTAGTCATAGCTAGGAAAAAGAATAGTGTTAAGTAAGTTCCTATTGGTAAGGAATTACCCTGCTACTGAAACCAAAGGTCAGCTATGGAGAAACAGAGTGGCCCTGGGATGATGAGCAGGTGATGATGTCCAGTGTAAATAAATTTAAATGACAAGAAGAAACAGCTCCAAACTCTTCTATAAAATAGGGGGCTCTGATCTGACCATCACCACTTGGAACAACGTGAAAAAGGTAAAAATTTGCAATCTGGGAAGGATGTTTGTAATAGTGGTCATAGTGGCCTGAGGGGAGTGGTGGGGATCCACAGATTCATGGAGTTCCAGGAGCAAGGAGGTTTCTAATGAAGTGAGTTGAGGCACTTCGGCCAGAAGTGTTTTGTTACACAGTCCTTACCATGGTATCTGGGGGCATTGGGAGCTTAACAGAGTTCAAGGGGAGGCTGGAGAATATGGAAGAGACACATCACGTCCAGAGCAGTTCTGAGCTATGGGTCGCTGCTGTTTGGGACACTGCTTGGGGAAGAGTCATGTGTGCTGTCTAGACTTGTACCCCTTCATTCGAGCCACTTCTGGCATTGTGGACAGAGGGATGCTGAGCTAGGATAGACCTTCAGGCCGACTGATGGCTTAAATTTATGCTGGCTAGCAAAAATACTTGTTCATGTACATACCATGTGTGCATATATAAACATATACCGACGTACATGTGGCATGTTGGAGTTTTCCCAGCAAAATAGAGCTGGACTGACCATGTGTGTCAGAGAGGAGCCTGAGTGCTTTCATCTGTGCTGAGACTGGACAAGTTCTTCTTCGTTGCACAAGAGCTGGCATGCAGAGCTTTGGAGTACAGACCTTTTGGGGATGTGCCACGTGCCTTTGGTCTGCCTTGTTCCTTCCAAGGTCTCCAGCAGAAAGGGAAAGGCACCCTCTCACTCCAGTGTAGAGTTCTCAACTGGAGACCTGAGTAGTTACTACTCAGCTTCTTCTGCTATCAAACTGTAATAATGTCTAATAATGACTTTTTTGAGGCCATCTGCTGAGAGGTAGCTGTTTGCAAGAATTTTATGTGTTCCTACTGCCTGCTGGAGTCTCCTAGAAATCTGAGATTCTCTGATTTAGCTGGATGATATGAGACAGGTGCAGGTCTCTGTTTGCTTTATGTGGTGTAGTGTGCTAGATGATCTCTGTCAAAGGCTCCTTGTACCCAAATCACCTTCCCTTTTTCTTTTGAGACCCCAACACCTGAGCCAACTTGGCTCCTCTCAGACGAGATTCTGTTGTGAAATGAGAGTAGCCTCATACAGGACTCCTCCACAACCATGTCCCATGACCGTTTAAGTTTTGCCCTCACCCTTTTTCTTTAGCTCTGTCTCCCAGGAGGCCTATGAGAAAATGATGAACATACATTCTTCCTTACTCAGCACTTCCACTCTCAAGACTTCTCATCAACAAACAGAAGTATGTGGTCTTTTTCCTGTGTCTTACATTTCCTCATCCTAGCCAAGGATTTGTTATCCTGCCTGTCTTGAATTATGTTGTTAGGCATAGGTAACCTTGTGGACTCTGGAGGGGTTTTTATCTCCAGCAGTTGCTATGTCAGTGAACATCTTCACTGGCTCATGCTCCTTGCCTCTTGCAGGACTGGGTTAGGTGAGGGGATTGGAACAGTCTGTCCTGGAGGTAACTGGAACTGACTGCACTTTGCAAACAGGTGCTCCAGGGCTTCTCCTGAGGGGCAGCCAAGCTGCAGGGGTCAGTTCTAGCCTGTCAGTGTGCTGGACAGCAATTGTGACACAGATTGCATCAAAAACTCTTTTACTTTTTGCATTTAAAAATATTTTGCCTTCTTTGTAGAAACAGACGCAATTCCTTCCCAGGGTCTTTTTGAGCTTGGAGGGAACTGTGGAGTCACAGAATGGGAAGCCCAAGCTTGAGGAGTTGAGAGGCCTTTAAACTCGAGAGGCGCAGAGCAGGAGGAGGCCTCATTCCATACACGTGTTGGTATATGTTTTTTCCTTGCTCCTCTGACAGTTCAGGTTGGTTTGGGTCCACAAGGCATTTCCAGGAAAGTGGGATGAAGAGGAAGATACTTTGCTTGGGCAAAGATACTTGGTTTGAGCAGCAAAGGATTTATTGTGAATGGTTGTGTTGCAGCTTAGCTCTGAGCAAGTGTTTGTTACATGCCAAGGTGCCTATTTCTGCTCGTTCTGGGTTTGCTGGCAGCAAAGTCTGGTTAAGGGGACAAATAATTCATTACCCATCCCCTCCTTGGGACACAACCTGTCAGGGGTGCACAGGGGGCTGCTGTGAGAGGGAGGTGCCGCAGCGAACACTTCCTGCAGTGGGGAGGGGGGGCTGCGCCAGGCAGGGGGTCACCAGCAGTGGGACCCCTTTAATGGAAATTTTGTCGGCATCACTCGGTTTCTGTTTGGCTTCCGTAAGTGTGGGCACTGTGCCTAGCTCTCTGTGGGCACTGTGCCAAGCTCTCCATCATGGCCATGTGTTACAGCAGAAGGGTCACAGGCGCTGCAGCAAACGCGGCAGCCACCAGGCACATTTCCTCCTCTCCCTTCCGTGTGTGCCCAGGCGCTTGCTTTCAGGTCTGTTATTGCATGGGATTGCCTCATGGTGATTTTCTTGGCCTAGAAGAGGTGACCTGAGGCCTGAGTGTGCCTGTTGTTTGATACCCAGAGTGCCCAGCTCCTTCAGCCATGAGTGCTCCTGCATGGATTTACCTTGCTGTTTGCTCTACTCATTTTCCGATTGGATCTCTTTCTAGGTTTTGAAGGCTGTTCCATGGTTCCCACCATTTATCCCCTGGAGACCCTGCACAACTCCCTCTCTTTGCGACAGGTCAACGAGTTCCTGACGGCTGTGTGCAGGAGTTGCAGCGAATCGCATGTCCAGTCCACTGCAGGTACTGGTCAGGTGGGCTTGTCTCTGGAGAGGCAAGGAGCACTCCTGGTCTTTTACATTCTGGGGACAGATCAACCTGATAGGACTGGAGATAAGCACAGTCTCTGGAACCTGTTCCAGAGTGCTCTAGCCCAGGGGTGAGCCATGGGACCCAGCTCAGAGCCATCCTAGGCCACTTACTTGGGAGAAAAGTAACCAGTCAGGTCTGTCTGTAGCTGGTGACTACAGCGATGTGGATACAAACTCCAGCTTGGGAAATATTCCCAGGAGCTGACGGGCAGGCATGGCTCTGATTTGGCTAGTCTTGAGCTCTTCCCGGAGTACCTGATCATGGATGCTGGGCTATGAGCCGTTCCTTTATGTCTGTCTGAATATTACTGATTGTGTGTTCTTTTTCTTAAAGCTTTATTTGATTCAATGATTGGTAGCCAGATACCAGGAGACCCCTTTATGTCCCAGCGAATCCTGTCATCATCCTCTTTGCCGTTGCGCCAGCGTTCAGATAAACCCCCTTGGTGTGAGTGTGCTACCTTCTTGATTGGGTGAATGTGGTGGGGAGGGAGGGAAGTTTGTGAAGGTTAGGGAACTGATCTGGCTGAAAACAGTTGTTTAATCCTCCTCCATTATTGGATTAGATATAATCTAGATCTGTTCTCTAGTTTTGCTCACTGTGCAATATAAGGCAAGGATAGCCATTAGTAGAGAATCAGTGTTTCTTTCTCCAGCATTGACTCTTGCTCAGCATTCAGGAATTATGTGTCAGGAACCAGGAGGAGCAAGGTGAAGCTGAGACTGGTCCATAGTAGTGGTCCATAATAGGGAGAGAATGAAAGAAAATGGTTTTGTTTCCAAAGCCATCACACTTCACATTTTGCTCTGTGACAACAGAATCCACTCTTGGTTGTATGCCACTGGATTACAGGATGGAACTGTCCTGTGTGTGATTGAGTTTTCATCAGCTAAGCTCCCAGAAACACCCCAAGACCAGTTGCAAGCCCCTGCCAGGTTGCCTGGCATGTAGACAGTGTTGGTTGTAGAACTGCGGGACTGTGACAGTTCGGGTGGGGAAATACCAGCTACATGTTTAAGATTTTTCTTCCTCTTTGCAGACAGCAGTGGCCCCTCCAGTACTGTCTCCAGTGCAGGCCCGTCCTCTCCAACTTCTGTGGACAACTGTGCTCATTTCAGCTTCACTGAGAAACTTTCCATCAGCCCCCCAAAAAGTGAGGAACAACTGAGTAGACAGTCCCCTGAGCAGGAAGAGAGTCAACCTCCAGGCAGAGGGCTTGACATGGAGGGGGGGAGGTTTGGGCTGTCAGCAGCAGAGCCAAGAGTTTCAGAGACCCTGACCTGGAATAAAGGCCCAGAGCCAGGCAGGCTGTGCAAGAAGGAGTTGGCAGAGGAGGACACTAACCCAGAGGAGAAGAACATGGGGGAGCTGGATGAAGAATCATCTGGGGAAATGTTAGATCCAAGTAACACAGGAAACCCAAAGTGTGGTGCAGCGTCTGACCTGAGGCTGACTGGGGAGCGAGTGAAACCAGGTGAGGGGTGTGTTGGAGGAATGACTGACCTGGATCAGTCTGGGCTGTCCAAAGAGATCCTGGTGCCCTGTGAAGAGGAGCTGCTGGGAGAGGTGTTGGATCCAGAGCATATGGGCAAGGAGCTGCTGGGGGACAGTGCTCTGTCAGACCAGCTTCTCTCTGGTCACCTGTGCCAGGTGCAGGCACTGCCTCCTGAGAAAAGCATGGAGGAACTGCGGCTGCTGTGTCAGGAGGACCAGCAGAATTAGTGGCTCGCTAGACAGCACACTGCAAGCACTTCTAACCTGGAGGTAACCCAGTTTCCTGCACAGCACCTCATGCAGCTGGTGGTCCATAGCACAGAAGAAACCATGTCCCAAGGCCACAGGACTCTGGAGTGTGGAAGGATCTGCTTTGCTCCTCCACAAGCCAGCTCTTTGCCATTCAGCAAGAATGTTTGCCTCGTTAAATGATCAGCAAATGCAGTCTTGGTATTGGCATGGCACCTCTGTGGAGCGGGGACATGGCACTGCACTGGTGTCCCAAGGTCTGTGTGCTTGCTGGGACAGCAGCATTAGAGGACTGGTACAGCCAAGGATTTTGGGGTGGTAAGTCCGAGGGACCAGATACTCCCTTGAGACTTTTTGGCCCATAGCCTTCAGAAAAAGGCATTCTGGGCCCAAATTAATTGGATCTGTCACAACCACCAACCTCCTCTCTGTTTCTTCTTTCCTCCTCTCTCAATTCCCACTGCTGGCCACCAAAATCAGGTCCAGAGGGTCAAAGGCAGGAAGACTAGGAGAAGCAAAAACCATTCTGAATGTAGGAAGGAGGGTAGTGAGGGCATTGAGTTCAAGACTGCCACTCCCAAGCAAACATCTCTTTGGCGTGGCCTTGGATGTTTTCCCGCTGGGCTGGGGCAGGCAGGAGCGTGGGGATCCAGCCTGAGAGAGGTATGCAAGGAGGATGCACACGGGTTTTTTTTCTCGTCCCCAAGGGTCAGGCAGGGTACAACTCTGAAGTCTTGGTGACAGAAATTAAAAGAAACTGCTCTTTGAACAATTCAGGACTATTAGAAACCAATAAGGAGAAATCTTTATTGTATATAAAATGAGAAGTATTTAATACATATTTATGTAAATGCCTTGTGAGCACAAGCCTGAAGGCAAGATTGATACGGGTGTCCCTGCCGCATCCCGAGTGCCGGCCAGGGCTGTGCTTCCCACTCCTCCTGTATTTATGGACAAGTCTGCGTGTCTGTCTGTAGCTAGAATATGTGTTTTTGTGAAGCTGTGCCCAAAGATCTCTATGCTGTGTTGTGATGACATGTTCACAGTAAATCTATGCTGTGGGTCCAGCGTCTCTCTGTCTCTGATGCTGACTTGGCAGCAGTGTGTGTGTGCCAGTACTTGCAGGTGCAGCCCTGCTTATGTCCGCTGTTCCGGGACAAGTGTGGCTGAAGTCACACCCAGAGTGAGTGCACAGGCTCAAGGCCAGGTACGTTTTTTTCTACATGGAAGAACTGGTCATACTGGGGAAGATGTCCTGGCTTTCCAAGTCCCAGGGTGGTTTGTGATAGAATGAAGACACTGGGACAGTGTGTTCAGCCCCTTTCACTTAGTCCACATCTTCCAGTCACTTCAAGTACATCCTGGGTGCTGTGTCTTCTTCCTCATGCCCAGTAATCCTGAGCTGCCAGTTCGGGCAGGTAAGCAAGATCACAGTTTGTTTGCACTGGGAATGTAGCAGTCGTGCAGCTGCCTGGAGTGCAGCACTGTGCTGAGGGCAACCTGGACCCCCTCACACCAGGCTGTGCCAGCCTGAGGAGGTGAAGGGTCTACCCTGCCCTCTGCTCTCCCTGTGTTACAGTCCTGCATGAACAGAGACCTTGGCCATGGGGCTGCAGCTGGCCCTGGCCCCAGCACAGGCTGAGGGACCACACGAGATGCCCCTTGGGCACTGCCCACAGCCCCCACCCCACACCGCATGGCATCTGCTGCCACCAGCGTTGCTTCAACAGCCAGGTCTCTGCTGGACACCAGCTGCATCTCCTGCCAGGACCTGCGTGTTTCTGCCAGGGCCAGCGCCTGGGGTCACCCCGATGGACCCGGCAGCCCCCGCCACAGGGTGTCATTGCTGAGAGGGGCCCGGAGCAGGACCCTGTGGGGTGGGGGCCTGGCTCTCAGGTGCTGACCCCACACAGCCGGATGCTTGTCACTGCACACCTTTGGGAAATGCACTGCGGTCACAGCACCTCGGTTACCAGGAGCGTGACCAAAGCCAGTGCTCGTTTACCTGGAGTGTAGATGTGGAAATAGTTCCTGGTTTATGGTAACAGTTTGTGTTTCCTCCCCTGTCAGCACCGGCTTTGGCAGTTGCTCTGAGCTCTCCATCAGGCACCACACGAGCTGTGGTGTGCTCCATGGCCATGACGACTTGTCTCCTGAGGATTGCAGCACAGAACCTGCTTTCCTTTTCCCTTGCATCCACCTGTGCTATTGTTTCCCCCTGAGGACAGCCAGGTAGGAGCAGAGCTAACTGGGCATCAGCCTCTCTAGACTGCATCACCACACAGGCAGAGCAGCAGCCATCCCAGTTTTCTGCTGAGTAACTGAGAGTTCCCTTGCATGAAGTCAGGTCAGAGTTCTGCAGAGGTGCAAAAGCCCTATTTCTGCAATGGGGACAGAAGGTGTGGGATCCCCACTGTGCCTGGCCCCAGCCCTGAGCCAGCAGGTGCTCTGCCTGCCACAGGGCCAGAGATCTTCCCAAGGAGTGCCGGCAGCACTGGGCAGAGCTGCCATTCCCAAGAAGTGCAGGGACAGATACAAGACCACAATTGAAAGCATGATTTGGGAACTGTGAGGAGTGGCAGCATCCCAGGACAGGATGCTGTCATGGGATGACAGCTATGCCAGGCTATGCCAGGCCCCTCGCTGGATTATCAGGGACTGCGTTCCCACCCCTCAGCCCTCAGCCAACTGTGCGTCCCAGATGTCCCATAGAGGGACCCACTGGTCACCCTGCTGGGGCCGGCGGGGGGGTGTCCCAGACAGCCTCTGTGTCTCTCTCCTGAAACACAGGAGGTTTTAGCAGCTGCTGGTGAAGGTGGAAAAGCCGAGGCTCGCCTGAGCTGGGAGACATGGGAGGGTGGCACAGCAGCTGTGTCTTGTGCCCCTGCCTACAGTGTGGGCTCACTGAAAGAACAGTTTGAAACTGGTGATGTTTTTGTTCGCAATTAATGTGGCTTTATTATTAATGTGTTGGGCTCCTCTCTTGACAGCAGTTAGTTACAGAGTGTTTCACATGGAAAATGGGGAAAAGGACAGAACTTAAGGAACTAAATTCAAATAGAAATATAATGTTGAAGAAAAGAATCAGGGCTCTGTTCTTAAAACATTTAGCATAGAAGAAGCTAGGAGCACAAGTTGCCATTTCAATACAGTTAAGACGTTCACTTTTTTAATTATAGGTTTAAAATAGTATTTTTTACCTATTACATACAGGAAGATTACGCGTTGTTGCCCACATGCAGAAACAAGCAAAAGCAGAGTTTAACTGTTTCTCTCTACAGTGTTGTATTGCCCCTGGCTCCGGGTAGGTCCTGCTGGCTCCTGTGGCCTGAGCAGAGTCAGGCTTCTTTACAAATTGGCATCTTCATAAGTCTTTTTCCCCATAGTTTTTTAGGATGGAAGGTGGGGCAGGTGGAAAAAGACAGGGAGCGAGAGAAGCTGAAGGCAGAACAGACTGCCACAAAAAACTGAAAACAAAATGTGGAGCCTTGAGGACAGGGAATCGAACTGGTGTAGGATAAAGCTGTCAAAGCAGCAGAGCTGCAGAAGGCAGGAAAGGAGTGCGGAGGGCAGCGTTCCTTCTGGAACCTGCTGCTGGCCACACTCCTGCTGGAGGACACAGGCACCTCACAAAGCCTCACTATTACTGCTGCTTAGAATTGCTTCAAGTTTAAAATTGAGAAAACATTCATGTGCGGGTCTATCTAAAGTTAGTGCATTAGCTTTTACATCTAGCCACATACGGGGATCCTGGGAGCCAGTGAGGGCCATGCTTGTGCCTCTGGTGCCTGGCATCCTGCAGCTGCTGCCACGGTGGGTGAGCCACGGTCTCCCCAAAGCACTGCAGGCAAATCCCCCCAGCATTCTGGGGGGGAACAGGGGCAGGTGTTGTACTGCCTGCTATTGCCAGAACCAACATTCATGGATGCTGACCCCATCGGGGAACAGAGAATGACATTTATTCTGCTGGCAGATACAGGGTAATTCCATGGTTAAAATGAACACAGCACAGGGCAGGGATTTGCTAAAGCCCTGAGTAAGCTCACATGCTCCTAACAAGGGCTGTATCCAAAGGGCTGGCCGCGCCTTGGGGAGGTTGCTGGCCTCAGGCCTTGTCCTGCAGCTGCTGGGTTTTAGATACAGTCTTGCAGAGACATTTTGGCTGCCAGCAAGTTCTCTATGGTCTTTTTATGTTGTTATTTAAATTGCAGCATGTAAGTATTTGTACCAAGAAACCTCTGAACTGACACTAAAAGCACATGGTATCATGTTAACATGTATAAATTAAAATATTAAATCAACAAAAAATGCACCTTTACATAAAAAAAAATAAATATATAAATTAAATGCAAGATAGACCATTTCCCTAGAAACTCCATTTTTATCCTAGGAGCAGGTTTCTAAGCAGCATTTTCTTTATGTCGCCTGCCAGAAAACTAGCACTGAGACTGAAGTGTCCCAGGCAAATGCAACACAGGGTCTCATGATGCTCATGGTGGAGTCAGCCCTCAGCTCAGGGCCAAGCACAGTGGGTGACACAGCAGATAGAAATACCTTTGTGCTGAATGTCAAGCCTTGCAGCACTGCTTTTTATCTCATTCCTCCTTCCCCAGAGGGCAGCCTGCTGCCACTCTCTTTGTCTTATAGAAAGATAAAGGTCATCTTTGTGATAAGACCCTCTGTCAGTGCTCTTGGAGGTGGCAAAGGTTCTTGGAGGTGGCAAAGGTGCTGCTGGCTCAGTGCACCTGAGCACCCACACTCCTGGAGCTGCTCTCCCTGCAAGGAGAATGGGTCTCTCACACTGGAACAGGTCTGCCTGCCAAGGAGGTCCTGGGTGGCTGCTCAGTAGCCGTAGTGCACTCACGGCACACATCTGTGCTTCTGTCAGGATGACCAGAGAGCAAGGACAGGTGCCCACAGTGGTGTCAGGGAATGAGCTGCAAGGTGGCACTGCACGGACTAGCAGCACCTCACCTGTGCTGCCAACACATCCCTGCCATGACAGGGGGATAACTGAGCGTGACTACACTTGCTACACTACTTTCTCCCGAGTACTTCGGGAAGGGGGTTCTCTTTCCTCACACCACAGCTTCTATTCCCCACATCCAGGACACTTGGGGGGACAAAAAAAAGCTTGAACACAACTCTGAGGCTTGGACCCTGGCACACAGGCAGCGAGGACATGGCTGTTGCGTGCAGAGCTGGCACACCCAGTGACACCTGCCAGGCACCAGCCTCCCCCACAGAGCCTGCACGCTCCTCAGTGGCCTCACCACAGTCCTCCAGAGCCTTTTGTTTAGGGACAGGAAGGTTTTCGAACATCTTGGGCCAACAATGGCCAGAGTTGTTTCAGCCCTTCTGCTGTGGAGGAGGCTGTAGTTGTGCGTTTGGATGCTCTTTTTGTGTGACTGTTCAGGTCACAGCCCCCCTGTACCTCCTCCTGCCACACAGCTGATGTGCAGGTTGGCCACTATGTGTGCGAAGCTCAAGTTAACAGGTTAGGAATGTGCTGAACCCTCCCCTCCCATGTCCTCCCCCACCATGTCCTTCATCCTGGCTTCCTGAGCACCCAAGCAGGTGCTGCAGGATGCCATAGGCAAATATTTGGGACAGAAACTTGCCATGTTGGCATGAGGTGGTCCTGCCTAGTTGGAGTAGAAGTCCCCTTGCTCAAAACTCCTCCTGTATGCTCAGGATGGGAGATGGAAGAATGACCTTCACTGTCACATTACAGTTGAAGGGTTTTGCCTTCCCTCATCTCCCTGGTGCACCTTCTTTGCAAATTAGGTTTCACCTTGGCTCCGTGGCCCCCCATGCACTCTCTGCATGCAGCAGCAGCACTTCATGCCTCATCAGAAAGATGAGGTTCATGGTGCTGCAGGTTAAATGGTAAGGCAGCCAGCAAGAGAGTAGAACAAGCTCTCACAGCAGCAAGGCAGCCAAGATAGTCTACAGAAACTGTACAGGTAGCAGAATAAAGCAGGGAAAGTGAAAGTGCCCCTGGCCTGCAACTGCTCTTGCACAAACTCTTTGCTCAGTCCAGAAAATTACAGAGCCCTGCACTTCTTCCTCATGGCATCCAGTGCTGAGCTAGATGGATACCTGACTGCCTGACAAATGGGAACCATGTAGAGGACTAAACCAGAGAAGAACTGGACTGTGATTAGATGGTGTCTCTGATGTTGCATCGGTGATTGAAGAGTCAATGGATGAACACAAAGTGTGAGAGATTTAGAATTCAATCTTACAGGCTGGAAAAGATTCGTCCTGCATCACAACAGTGCTGCTGCTTGCCAGTACCATGATGTTTAGCTCCTGCTGTTTCTCGTGGGTCTGTTGATACCATTCTCGTGTCACCTCAGTATCATGTGTTGGAATCAACGTCACCTGGGAAAAGAAAGCAGCAGAGATGATTGAGAACAACCACAGCGACAAACAATGCCCATAGGAGCTGAGGCTAAAATTTCCTGTTAATTTTGGAACACTGTACCCTTGGTACTGCTTGTTCTATTTAATGTCTTTCAGATGTCAGGTTCTGAGGCAGAGCTTTACTTTATACAGTACCAGCACAATGGGGCTCTGAACTGGCTGCAAAGTGGCAGCACTGACACCATAATTATGAGAATGGCTGCAGTGCAGGGGAGAGCACTGTGCTTGGGAGCTCCAGAAACAACCTCAGAAAGATCCTTCAGTGTGAAAAGGAACAGTGCTGGCAGTCACTGTTAACAGACACGATGACCCAATGTGCAACTCAGGGACCTTGAAATATGAGGCTGCTTCATCTGAAAGAACTTGCACATTTTCTTGTACATGTCTTCAGGAGTGCCCCCTTCGGGTGTCCTGCAAGCCTGGCTAAGCAAGAACTGTGTTTAAGGACATTCTGCCTTAAAAGCACTATTAGTAAGCTGCTATCAGAAAAATCTTCAGCAGCCTGGCTAGCAACAGACGCCACTGGGTGTGGCACACTGACGAAAATTCCGACTGTGATGGTGCTTGATTTTGCTTGAGGATAGGCTCATCCTGCAGCAGGTATGGAGGAGTGTATGATCTTTAAATGCTTTCTCCCCTCAGAAGGATGTGGAAGGGAGGACATATCTGCTTCCACTCACACCATTTTGCAGGTGTCCTCCTCATCCTGGGCACAAAAAATTACTCTGCTAAAACTGCAGAGCAGGACATGCCCAGTACCATTTGCTTCCTCTCAGTGTACTCCTTCAGGTTTGTTTGTGATACACACCTTCCAAGCACTTGTGACATCAAGAGCATCACACAGCCCTTCACATTTCCATGACCTACCTGCAGGTTGTCTCCCCACTGAGACTTCCCTTCGAGAAGTGCATCCAGCACTGCACGGCTTGGTTCTCCGTTGGCTGCATCGTTCCCACTCACAACATAATACGATGCTCGAACCCGCTTGAAGAACTCTGGGTCTGTGTTCTTTCCGCTGCAGTGGTTGGGGATGTAGGCCAAGTCCACATAGACAGGTGGACCCATAGGCACAGAGAAACTGCTCTTAGGACTATTGGAAGCTTTGGAAAAAAAGAAAACAAGATGCTATCAAAACCCTTCTGGAAAGGGCAAACATTCAGATTAACACTGAAGGACTTGAATTCCAGAAAGGTTTCTTTCCCTGCAGCAATGAAGTTAAGACTTATCCAAGCTCTGCTGCTTAGAGGTGACCTCGGTGCATTTCTGGGCCAGTGCTGTCACAGGTCTTGGAAGGGAAAGGGAGTTCTGCTGTTCTTTGGGGAGGGACTGGAAGGCTTTAGGTTCAGAAGCTTTTCCTGGGGAAGGGAATCAAAAATCTCCGTTATCAACTTTTGCAGATTTGTTATCCCAATCAATATTTCATCCTAATCTTTGTTGTTTAATAACCTACATTTTCTAAAATAACCTCTGTTCTGGTGGCCTTTCTATGCTAGTCTAGAGTATTACAGTAGTCTTTCTAAAAGGTTCATCCTGGCTTTCTGCCATCCCTGTGAATCGCTGCTACTCCTAGGACTCTCTTGCTCTTTCCTATCAACCTTTTGTACCTCTCAACCTTATCACTGCTTGTAACTTTTTTATGTCTGACTGGGAAGTCCTGTTCTCTATTCTGCTATGTTTAACCTAGTGCTTTTCTCTATGTTGGACCTATAGAGACAGTGCATGCTTCAAGAAGAGTTTCTTACCAGGGTTTGTTTTGATGCCATTAACAAGGCTCTTGCCAGGGTTGCTGTGACTACTTCGGGATAACTCATCCTCTGGCATCAGCACACTACGTGGTTTGGGCTTTTCTCCTCCGTCTCTTTCTTTTTTGGCAGTGACAGATTTTGGAGATTTGTCTGATGGCTGTTTCACAGGAGTGGGTGATCGTTTCCCTTTCGCATCCGACTTCCGTGCAGGTGAGGAAGATTTGGGTTTGCTCAAAGGCTTCCTTACACCTTTGTTCTTTTCTTTTATGTCCTTCTTGGAAATTTTATCAGTTCTGCTCATGCTTTGCTCATTTACCAACATATCTGGGTCTACCATGCAGACATCAGGGTGAGGAGGGTGGGGATGGGGATCTACCATTGGAACAGGCTGAGGATCATGGCTGGACCTAGAACTGGAATGATGAGCATTCCCCACAGCTTTGTCCACTGGGAGGAAATCGGCATCTTCATCCGAGTCCATGTTGGCATCTGCTGTGATGGATGGGCATTCTTCAGTCTCAGGTGGGACATCCGAGTCTGACTGGGAGGTCCCAGAATCACTCACTGATGTTGGAGGAGTTTCCTCCACTGTGGCACTTTGCATGGGGCTGCTCCCAGTGTGGGGTTGTCTTCCCTGTACTGAAGGGTGACCATCCTCCTGTGAAAGGTCACTGTCTTCAGAGAGCTCATGGGGGCTCGGGTTGATGAATGAGGGAGAGAGCTCTCCCTTTCTCTGCTTGTATTCACATGAGGAAAATTTCTGTCCACAATCAAAACTGCCTCCTAAATGTGGTTCCATGTCATGGGAAGCATCTCCATGGTCCTCTGTTTTTCCACCTCTCTGCATATCTGGAATAAAGGGCTGGAAACTGTGTTCAGGGGATATCAGAGAGGAGGGGCGGCTTTGCCTCTCTGTATCCTCTTTGCCTGTGCATGGAGAAAAACTGCTGTCAGAATCAGGATATGTTCTTTCATCGTTTGCCTCTGCTGCATGGCACGTGCTTTGGAAAGCTTGCAGACTGGTGCTCACCTCTGTTGGACCATTGGCTGTGGCTTCATCTTCATGCTGATGATGAGGAAATGATGTCAACACATCAGGGAGAGATGTCAGCGTCAGCAGCTGTTCTGCAAATGGTGCCTTCTGCTCTGGACTGCTGCCACAGGGCTGCTGCTCTTCCTTCTCAGAGGATGGCGTGGGCTCTGAGACCTGGCCCTCCTTTCTGCATGGCAAGGTGCTGTCACCCATGCCACAGAGGAATGAAGAACTGTGTTCTTCAGCAAACACAAAATCTTTGGTTTCAGCTATATGTGTTTTTACAACATTATCTGGAATCTGTGGAGACACATCCCAAGGATTCCTGGTACCTGGTTCCACTCCTGCACCTGTGTATGTGGAAAGCATATGGGAGTAGAAACTTTCTGCTGTAGTTGGTATCACAGGAGTGGTGGCTTCAGATGAAGGTTCCTCTGACAGGCTGGAAGAGTCATCTTTCAGCTGCTTCTGGGGCACAGACTCTCTCTCCACACCTTTGGAGAACAACTTGTCTTCTTCATATGGACTCAGTGGTGAGAATTTAGGAAAAGATGAGTCAAGGCTGCTGATTTTCTCAGAAACCTCCAAGTACTCATCTTTCTTCCGCTGGTCTGAGAGCAAAGCACATGGAGACTTTAAAGAAAGAGAGATATCCCCTAAACGGCTTGCTGAGGTTTGCTCAAGTCTGAACATGCTGGTTGTTTCACTCTTTCCTAGCAGGGAGCTTTCAAATCCAGAAGAGTTATCCATCCCTCTGTCCTCTACTGTTGGGCCTTGTTCATATTCCTCTGTGTGTTTTTTGGAAGAAGGTTTCAAGTATGTGGCTTGCTCCGGGCATTCGGAGACCACTGCTGCACTTGGATAATCTGCTACACAGAAATGAGATTCCTTTGTGGATTCTTCAGCAACCTCTCTCTTTTGTGAAGAACCTTGTCTTTCATGGCACATTTCTGAAGCTCTGCCCATGTCTGGCATATCAGTGTAACCAGCAACATACGTTTCCACAACAGCAGCTGATGCAGTTGTCCTACTTCCATATTCCTCTTTCCAGCCTGGACCAGAAGGAGAAGAGGAAGTGGAGTTGGGGGAAAGGGGATCCTGACGCTTGCTCTGCAGGAGGGTCTCTGAGACAGGTAACTTGCCGATGGATGAAGTGTGTGCATAGACAGTGCCTGCAGCTCCAGCTGGGACGTGCAGTTTAGACTCCTTTTCAGACTTCTCCTTAGCACCTTTTTCTAACTCTGAGTCACTCGTGCTTTCTTCCCCACGACCTGCTTTCTCATAGTATGTATCTTTGGGATCTGGGCTTTCAGATTTCATGGACAGAGGTGCCTGCTCCTGGCTAGACAAAATGATGTTCTCATCCGGACGACCAGCATCAATATAGGCGGATGATTTCCCTTGATAAAAGGTGTCAGTCGTGCCTGTGGGAAGGGCAAATACTGTACTTGCAGATGATGGGTGCAGTGCAGAGTCCAGTTCTCCTGGCAAAACAGAAGACACATTCATTTTTTCCTGTCCTTCTGATATCCTAGGTTTCCCTGTTTCAGATAAGGGCAAGTATCTTTCATGGGTATCTGTATAGTCAAAGACTGAATCTGCTTTATCTCTAGGGGATGCTGGAGATGACAACTCCTTCTCAGCAGAGGTATAAAGGCAGGACTCCTCTTCCTTTGCAGAGACGTGAAAACTTGGACCTTTTTGAGAGCTCAGTGCTGTTACTGGTACCTTGTCAGTGTGACCTGGGCTGTCTGCACTCTTGGCTGTGAAGGGGGAGAGTCCCACTCCAGACACAATTACCTTCTCATAGATATCAGCATACTTGAAACTTCTTTCATCAGGGTAGGGAGTTGGTTCTCTTTCTTCTTGCTCTTGTCTTGTTGAACTGTCATCATTTCTATATGTGCAGACTCCTTCCTCATAAGAATAAGGCTCAACGGAGCTCCTGGAATAGGTCTCTGGAGGATACAACTCTTGGATGGCAACACCTACAGCCCCAGCATGGCCCATGGTAGCACTGCTTTTTTGACAAAGGCTTTGTCCTTTGTCAAAAGGAGAATGTGCACGCTGCCCTGACACCACAGCGCTCTCTTCTGGGGATGTTGTAATATATTCTGTTGGTCTTGTAGATTGCAACAGAGTAGATGCTGCTGCTGTCTGCTCTTTCCTTCCTGTAGAGTCATACAGACGCTCTGTGGATTTGCAGTCATCCTTCTGCCTTCTATCTGACTTGTATTGGCAGTCTACTTCCTGATACAAACCACTGATGTCTGATTTCTTCTCAGCCATCTTTGATGGGACATCCTCCCACAAAGGTGGCTTGCATTGATCTAACTTGCAAGGCCTCTCTGCTCCTGGTGCTGCCTCAATCTCCTTTCCCATTGCAGACAGGGGAGATCCCGTCACTGCTTGGTCTAGTGACTTTGCATAGATATCTAAGACAGCTTTCTCCTCAGCATCTAAATAGGAGTAATCTTGTTTAGATGTCAACAGTATTTCTTGCCTTTCTTTCTTTCCAGTTAAAGCTTTGGCCTGGTTTTCCTCACCAGAGACATACTGAGGAGATAGAGGAGAACCTTCCCCTTGTGTTCTTTCTAGCACAGTGATGTCAGCAGGAACCACATCCACTTTCTTTTTTTCTGACATAAATGTGGCACTCCTCTGTGTGTTTTCTTTGTAATCACATGACTCCATCTTTAAACATTCTGTTTCTTCTTGCAGTAGCATGGCTTTGTCTTCAGCATGGTAGACCTCCTTATCCTCACTGGGTAACTGCCCTCCTCTTCCACTCTCTCTCCCTTCCTGAAGATACCCAAATGCAGAGCCCCATGCTTCCCTTTCTGCTCCTCTCCAGGTGTGGCTGCTAGGCACTGTAGGAGGCAGGATCTCCTCCTTTCCCATTTTAGGAAGGGATTTTGTTTCAAATTCTGGAACCTCATCCAAGAATGTGCTCTCTCTCTCTTTGTCATATCTCTGCCGCCCTCCCTGAACAGGGATCTCTTGCACCTCTTCAGGAAACCACACTTTCTTCTCATAACTTAAATCTTTCATGTAAAAGTCTTCCATTTCTGGAGATTTTTCTTCTTGAGCTTCCTTGAACCCAAAAGATTTTACATCTTCAGTAGAAATGTGTGAGGATTTTTTATCCTCAGTTGGGCTAGATTCTGTAAACTGTAAGGTCTTTGCATCTGGAGATACTTCCTGAGAGTCCGAGCCTGCAGTTCTTCTCCTAAACGGGTCCTTTTCTGATGCAGAAAATAAACTGCTGTCATCTGGAGACATTTCTTCAGCTGAAGAATCTCTGGGTGACATGTCTTTAACTGAACTACTTTCTGGGCAAGGAGAAGATTTTGATGCTCCTTTCAGTTCTTTGGCAGAAATTTCCAGTGATTTTTCATATGTAGCTGGGCTCTGGTCTGTGAAACACATAGATTTCACAGCTTCTGCCGGGAATTTGTCAGTAAAGGTGGACATAGTTTTTTCTTTTGTAGGTATCTCTTCCGTGAAACTAAGGGATTTGATGTCTTCCAGAGAAATTCCTTTACCAAGAAGGTCTGAAGAGATTTCCCTGCTGGGACTCTCAGTGAGAGAGATGGATTTGTTCTCTTCTGGGGAAATGTCTTTAATGGAAACATGAGAAGATTTCTCTTCTGAGGTGTCTCCTGTGAAATACTGTGCTTTTCCTTCTTCAGCAGTAACTCCCTTAGAAATATCTGAGGGTTTTTCTTTACCAATACTTTCTTCTGTAGAAGAAAGTGATTTGGTGTCATCTGGTGAAAATTGCAAAGATTTGTCACTTTCAGATTTGCTTTGGCTTGTAAACTGTGAAAGATCCACATTTCCTAGAGACGCTTCTGTGGTTGCATATGGCTCAAAGGACAAGTGTTTTGAAAATCCCATTAAACTTTCTGTCATGGTTTTAGTTCCTCGCTCTTTTTCTGGCTCTGTGCTGGGACGGGGCATTCCAGGACCCTCCTCCTCCTCCCCGATCACCACTGTGTCCTGCTTGTGGTAGGAGAGCCAGGGCAGCTCCTCCTTCCTCAGTGGTTCTGCCTGCACCTCCTCCCCAGGAGACACTGGAAATTCACTGTCCAAGACCAGTTTGTGCTGCACAGGTCCAGTTACTTCTTTTTCATGTCTGGATTTAGCTTCAGATGCCTCGTCTTCTCTGAGAGGTTCACCCTTGGCTCTCTTCACCACAATGGAAGTTTGGCCTTCCAGTTTCTTGGCAGTAGCATCTGTTTGTTTTTCAAATAGATCTGAATCTACTGTTTCCAGCTTTTCCTCCACTGGAGACTGGTGGAAGGGTGTGTGCCCAGCACTGGTAGGGCCAGATGGAGTGGGAGAGGCCATTTTGACTGTGCTGTCATCAGGACTCATGCATCGTTCTTCAGCCTCTGCGGAGTCAGCCTGGGAAAACGGTGCTTCTTCAGCAGGTAATGGCATCATTTCTGTGGGAACACTGATTATCACATTATCAGGGCATCCTTGAGGAGCAAACATGGGGGCATCGTAATGCCCTCTGAGTGTCTCAGGAATCTCAATATTTGGAGTACCATCTTCTTCATCCTCTTCATCTTCTGCCTCTTCGTGAAGATTCTTTTTTTGAGCTTCCAGTTTTCTCTCTCCTTCTGCTAATGCATGGAAATCTTCAGGGGGTGGAGATTTAAAGCACTTGTCTTCCTCCAAGGATGACGTGGGAGAGATTGTGCCAGCAGAGGGAACGTAGTCAAGACCTTGGGTTGCTTCAGTCCGAGAGGAGGGCATGCTGTTTCCTGTGTCCAGAAGTAAAGAACTTTTTCCAGTCTCTTCTGTTTGTGGTGCTGTTATAGATGCAACAGATTGATCTTCTGCTACTGAAGTTGCAAAGGATGAAAGCTTGTCACATTCTGTAATGGAGGTGGCAGAGGATATGTGTTCCTCCTCAGCCAGAGGTGCTGCCACAATGTTTGTAGGATATGCCAGGATTTCAGACTCCTGGCCAGCATAGCCCTTAGCTGAAAGGTCAGCAGGAGGCACAGCCTGTATTCCATGTACTGCTTCAAAAGAGCCTGGGTGGTCAGGAACAGAAATGTCATAGGTGTTGACATCATACTTCAAGTGTGGGATCCTCTCTTCCTGTTCATCATGTATTTCTTCATCAGAAATGGTCTGCTCTGTTTCTGAGTAGCCGGGGATAGTTTCATCTTGAATATAGGAAACATGTTCTACTGCTGCTCCTGGTGGGACTGGCAGGCTGCTCAGATATGACTCTTCCTTTGTTATGTCCTTTACAAGTAACTTGTTTTTCTCACCCATGTCACTTAATTCTTTCTCCTTTTCTGAGGTGGTAGACAGTTTGTCCTCCCTCTCATCCTGATTCAGCTGATAGAAGTCTCTGTTCTTTTCCAGCTTCTCTGCTTTCATGTGCTGTTCTTCCTTTTCTTCCAGTTCTGCCTTTTCTATCACATCTTCTTTCTTTTCCTTCTCACCCTCTTCCTGTGCCTCTGTCCCCTCAACATACTTTTCACAAGTCTTTGTTTCTGCTTCCCTCTGTTTTCTGTCCAAAGAGATTTTCTCCTCTTCCTCCTTTTCTTCCTCTTTGAACACTGGTGGCCAAATACCCTTTGCCAAGAAGTCTGTTTGTGATGGCACCTGGTCTTTGTCAGGAAACAGCTGAATGTCCTTGCTCTGCTCAGCTTTTCCCTCACGGTCTCTCATGTCACGGTTTTCATCTATTGTTCTTCTTTCATCCTCTATTTTTTCAGCACGACCTCCCCTCAGTTCCAGATGATGGACTGCCTTTTCCTCTGCTGGTGATTCTTTTTCCATATCAATAGTAGTTATTCCCTGATCTGGAGTCCTTGTTTTCAAAATCAGATCTGCTTCAAGGCAACTCTGACCAGTCATGTCAGCAGAGTCTTTTAGCTCTGCTTCAGGTGCTCTCACAGTCTTATCACTAATCTCCATATCAGACAGTTCTTGAGTCACATGCAAGACCCCTTTCTCCTCGTGCTTCAGTTCCTCAAAGTCCTTTGTAAGATCTTCTGGTGAAGACAGGACTAACCTCTGTGCCGCTATAGAAGCCTCTCCTGGCTCTGCCTGTACAGCTGCCTTCTCCATTGGTGATGTCTTCAGGTCAGCAGGTACCTTTTCAGATTCCTTTTCAGGTTTGATTTTAATCTTTTCAGTTTTGAGTCTGCCTGGAAGTTTTGCCTTGTACAATGTTTTTCTTACTTCTGGGGTAAATGGTTTCAAGTCTGGTTTAGGAATTTTTTTGGGCTCTGGTTTGTTTTCTTTCTTTTTATCATCTTTCTTTGAATCTTTTTTTTCCTCTTTCTTTCCATCATCTTTTTTTAAGTCCTTTTTCTCCTTCTTAATCTCTTTCTTTTCTTTGTCTTTCTTCTCCTCTAATTTGGACACTTTCTCTTTGAGATGCTTTTTTCCAGCCTTGTCTTTTGCCAATTTTCTTTTCTCAGCTTTGAGAGCATCACTTATCTTTTCAGGTTTAACAAATTTCTCAGAAATTTTTTCTGTATGTTCTTTAATCTTTTTCTCAATTTTAGCATCCTTTACAACTTCTGATTTTACTTCCTTAATCCCTTCCTCAACTGCCTCTTCTTTCTTGACTTGCTTTGTCACAGATGGCTTGGGAGAAGACTTAAGACTCTCTTTACTGTCAGTTCTTTGTTTAATTTTGGTCTGCTTCAGCACAGGTGGAGGTATTCCAGAAGTGATATCTTTCTGAGTAGCGACTGGGTACCTCAGAAAATCCAGGTGCTTGAGTTTCTCAAGACCTTCCAGTATCTTATTTTGAGGAGCATTTCCAGGAAACAAAACCCTTACAATTTTCTCTGTTGGACTGGCTGGAAGCCACACCACTAGGGCCGTGATGGATGTGAGATAGGGAACAGAAATTTCACCTTCTTTCCCACTTGCGAGAATTATACCAGTCTTTGCTTTACTATTACCAGCCCATTTCTGCATTAGAAACTGCATTTCTTTACTGTCCTTGACAGGGTTCAGTATATACATGTCCAGCTTACCCACTCCCATTTTGTGGAAGAGTGTGATGGGCTCGATGGTGCTGCTCACTACCCTGTAGAGAGGCTCTGATTTAATGCCCAGTCTGTTAAGATACTGCAGTGTCAGACACGCTTCTTCGATGCTCCTCTTTACTTTCATGGATGCTTCAGGCATCTTCAGCTTTTCAGGAACATTAAAAAAAACCACCCCTAGCTCAGGAGAAATTAGGTTCTTCATCCAGTCACTATAGTTGGTAGAGCCCTGGGATTGTTCCTCCTCTTGCTCAGCAACTTTCCTCTGCAACAGCCCATTGATGCCGGGCAGGTTGTCCGCACCAATGTGGGTGAGCAGGATTGAGTCAATCCTATCCAGGTGCCTTACCAGCTTCCAGAAGCAGGATTTCCTCTCAGAGCCACCATCCACAAGGATGTTAAACCCATTGACAGCAAAGAGAGCAGAATCACCTCTTCCCCCAGGGAATATGTAGCAGCAGGGCTTAGAAAGCTTCAGAAAGCCCCCTGAGGTGGGCGGCTCCAGGAGATCAAATGGAGACGGCACGTCAACTGTCTCAGAGACGTATTCTGCGAACTCAGACACCCCATCCATTTCTGGCAGAACTGGATCAGGATTCAGTTTCAGATTAATAATTTCCTGAAATCGAGGATGCCCAAGGTTGCTCCAGGCTCCTTCTCCCAGGCACGACACAGTAAGGGAGGCCTTGGTATCTGAGTCAGTGTTGCTGAGAATCTGGGTGACCTAATGAGACAAGCACAGACAAATAAAGGTCAAATAGAGCTCTGAGAGCTGTACAGCACTTAAAAAAAATCCAGTTAGTGCAGAAATACTGAAGACACCATGAGCACTTTACTGACAGGAAACATTGGGGGTCCAAAAGCCCATTGCAAATCAGTGCATGGGGGCATGTCTTGATCTCTTTTGAAATTCCTAATGTCGATGGGCTGTTGTGCTTCCTGACTGCTGGGAGTGTACTGTGCCAAGACCTCAGGAAAGAAAAGAAAAGCAGGAACCACTTTGTCCTCTTTCCTTACTTCTTCCTGTTTAACTTGGGATATCAGTCCCTGGCTTGGGCTCAAAAGCAGCAGGTTGGGGTTTTTGTTTCTGATTTATGAATTCTAACTTTGAGATGACTTTTTCAATGCTAAGCATCGTTGTCTGAACTTACTGTTGTTCACTGGCTAGTGAAACATCACAGAGCACTCTGTGCAGTTCTAGTGCCACAGTACTTTCTTTTTTAATTCATTTTCTTTCCTGGAACCTACTTTGAAAGTCATGACTCCACCTCTGCTACACATACAGGGTTGGGGACATGCAACACCATTAATAAGTAGAACTAAGGTCCATATAATTTCCAAGGCTCTTTACAGCTACGCTGAGTATATATCGAGCAAAGAAGCATTACACCTCAACTTCCTAAGTATCTGGAATGAGATTAGCACACTGTATTCTCTTGTTTAGACAGCCCTTAACTGACTAGTTCCTGTCCAAAGAAACAAGATACCAGAAATAAATGAGAACAACCAGCTTTAAAAAAATGAAGGAGACCATACATGCTGATTTAATTACAGCAGTAATAATATCAATTGTCGAAGTATCACTCAGCCATTCCTGTCAATCAGATGAAGACATTCTAAGCATCTGGCACACGATCAGTAGAAGTAGGGCTTCTCAAAAACTGAAGCAGCATATCTGTATTGGCAATGAGCGCCAACAGAAACACGATGTAAAGTCTCTCAGGAAAGCTATAGTATGGCTAGCTGAGGTAATAAGCACTGGAGAAGTGGTTCAGGGGTGCCCTATAAGATTTTCCAGGCCTCATGGACAAATCCATGAGCAAGCTTGCCTAAATTCAGTGCTGACTCTGCTCTGTGCAGGAGGTTGGGCTACAGACCTCTTGTGTGCCTTTCCAATCTGAATGATGCAAGAATTCTGCAATTAAACAGCGCCATTTGTAGTTATGTAATCACCATGTAGTTACTTAATCAGTATTTACTCATCCCCTCATCATCTTTACATACCCCTGATGAATACTCTTAACCTTCTGTGAACATACTTGCTGCACTATGACAGAAAGAGAAATACCCACATTTACCAGAGTGATGATGGCCTCTGTTGGGTGTTTTTGGAAGCTGCCCACAGTTATGTTAAGACCTGCTTCAAGAAATTTTGAGTTCCAGCCCACTGCAGAGCCAGTCTGGAAGGTTATTTCAAGCTGAACACTTAAAGGAATCACCCATGCCTATACATTGGAAAACTTAAGCCAGGGAGTTAAAGCAGGATTCCCAAGACAATAGCATGAAGTATTTATGGTGTGCAATTTTTTTCTGGATTTCACACCCATCTGTCTGCAAATCTGTCACCAGAAGGAGAGCACAGGCTGTGTTGCTCTACCATGCACTCTGAACAGGAGGGGTCATGCTGGATTATGGGTCACACTCACCTCTGGGTCTGAAAGTATCTCAGCAAACTTCTGGTAAGTGAAGGTCCCTGTCTGCAGGACCAAGTCTCCTTCCTGGTCTGAGCTCTGTCCACAGAGGATCAGTAGTTTGTGGGCTGATGAATCACACACCAGTGAGCGGACCTGTTACCATCAGACATAGTGCTGCAGTCAGAAGTTGCCTGTACTCCTCACCAGCACCCAGAATTCTAATCCCATGGACAAGCAATACTCATGTGTTATTCACAAATAGCCAAACCCTAAGTTTTATATGTACAAGAAGGTTGGTTATTGAAGAGGAAAGACACTGCTACTGTCTGCC
This sequence comes from Corapipo altera, assembly GCF_003945725.1. NCBI lineage: Eukaryota > Metazoa > Chordata > Aves > Passeriformes > Pipridae > Corapipo > Corapipo altera. Next base: position 1,025,589 of record NW_020884997.1, read on the forward strand.
CAACACAGCTCATGTCACATCATAGTCACTCCACATGTCCTGGTTATTGGCAAGACCAGAACACTTGGCCACTTCACCTCACCTTGCAGCAGACTGGCAGCACACTCACGCTCTCTAGAAGGTGCAAGTTGTGATGATCATCACCTCTCTGTCAAGCCAAGTCAGGAGAGCTGATGTGGAGAGAACTCGCTGGCACCTCGTCCTTACCTCAGACACAATGCTGTCCACATTAGGATTTACCAGGATCACCGTCTCCAGGATATCAGTCCGGTGATGGAGAGTTCTTTGGCCTGGGGAGAGAAAAGGGATTAGACAGGATGAGAGAAGCAGATGAGACAGCACCCAGCTACTGATATTTTAGCCTCAAAAATTCCACTTCAGCATGGCTTTGATTGCAAGACTTCAAATTGCACTTGAGACCCAATTTAATACCTGAGTCTCAGAGAACAGAGCAAACTCTTTTCAGCAACAAGGAAAGAAATCCTACTTCTGGATCAGCACAATTTGCCACTCAGCTCCAACATGTTCTGAAGTCCACAGAGCCAGGCACTTTGAACTAAGGTTGGACTCGATGATCTCAGAAGTCTTTTCCAACTTAGTTGATTCTCTGATTCTGAGCTGCCTGCCTGTGCCAGATGGTTGTGCCTGTAACCACTGGCACAGACAAATCATCCCTTCCAGATGGAAGTGCCTTGCCTCATGGCAGCTACCACTGAGAGGTGTCCCTGGTGTTTTGTCCAAGCCCTACTCACCACAGGGCTCTATAAGCCAGTCAGTAGGTGCCAACTCACCCTTCACTGGAGCAGTGCAGCACTGATAACAAATCTCTCATCATTCATTACAGTTTTTTTCTCTTCTGAAGTGCTTTCCTTTAATCCAAATGTGTACTCCTAGGCTGCTGCTGTGGGGAGCATCTAGACAATAAGAATGCTTGTTCTGTCAGAGGCACAAACAGGTACCCAGACAGTACTGTGCGCTCTTTATGTATTTAGGGAAAAAAGGAGGAGCAAAAGAAGAGCAAGCAAGATCCTGGGAATGTAAAAAAGCAGTTTATGGGCTCACATTAGCATGGGCATTATATAGCTATTTGGCAAAATGCTGCCATAATGCCCAGGCCCTATTAATTTATTAGAAAGAAGGGTGGTGAGTGTCTGCCATGCTGACAGGCAGGACCAGAGCCACCACTGTTTGCCCACATCAGATGGCTCTGGATGTAGGACCAATGTACAGGACCTTCCTGCAACACTTTCCTGGACACAGCAGGCAGCACAAAATCTTTTTTGATTCCAGTCTTTGAAAATACCTACCTCTGGACATTACATCCACTCAACAAGATAGGCACTTAGAACTTAACTGTTTGAATGTATAATTTATAGGGTTTAAGACTTTTATAGGTTTTAATTCCTCATATAGATTGGAGGGCCACAGATCTTCACTGAAAACGAACATCTAATTCTATTTCTCACCTTTCAGACAACTGTTGCTCTCTGACAATGTTATTCTTTCCAGCCTCCAGAACCTCCCATCAGCTCTTTCTAGGCAGATCTCAATCCTTCTAAAATAGCTCAATCAAGCTGGTATTTCAAAGAAAGACTCAGAAGGACACAGAAAGAAGTCAGAGAAAGGCCAATGCTCAGCAATCATACTCACTTTACTGGAATGTTTTACTCACTGCCAGCAACTAATCAGACAGATATGCCCAGAAGGCAGCTTTCAGCCCAAAGTGAGACTGGCTCTAAGCTCTCAGCAGAACTACTTGCACTCAGCATCTCCAGCTATTTTCTGAACTTGTGTTCTTTCAGGTTGGCTAAAAATATGGTCCCTCTAGACTAAAAACCATCACTGTGCAAAATGCACTAAGTTCAGGTCTGGATCCCTTTCCCCACCCACGACGTGGGGCGGCCCAGTTCTAGTTCCATTTCCATCTGAGGAACCATTCCGATGTCTTGAAGGAAGGGGAAAGGGAACTCCAGGGGGTCCTTCAGGGGTCTCTTCTGGCCCTGAGCCTGGAGGGGAGAGGTGCTCCCCCCACACGTGGCACGTGGCCCCGTGGCCGGCAGGGAGACAGGACACCGGGCGTGGAGAGGAGGCAAGAGAGAGTTTATTGTTGGGGATGTTACATTTATAGGGTTTAGGAGGATTAGGAGAGTAACCAATAAGGTTTAGGAGGATTAGGAGAGTAACCAATAAGGTTTAGGAGGATTCACAGAGTAACCAATCAGAAGTCTCAAGGGGCTTACAGGAACACCCAATCACAGGAAGGGGTTAACAAAGGCCAATGGGAAACACCTCAGGACACCTTTCCAGGACATTCCTGCATGGATAACACCTGTCGTGGGGGGTGCTGGGAAGAAGAAGCATGTGTTTGCAAAGAGACCACCAAAAGCCATTTTAAGACATGTTTAAACAACAGTTTTACCATATAATGCAGATTTAGTGCTACATTCAGGGGCATTTCTGCCACTCGATGTGGGACTGGTGTATGGCTGAAGGCACTGGGAAACAAGTCCCTGCACACAGAAGGGATGCTGCAAGTGAGCCATGGGGAGCAGCGTGGGACAGTGGGAGAAGGTGCAGATGAGGAGGGCCCAAGAGGTGTTCTGGGGCATTCTGTGCAGCTGCAAGAAGCAAAACCTCACTCATCCTTGAGACAATGGCAATTGTGAAGGCACTGCTGGTGCCTTGGCATTGCTGAGGTCCCAGCAGTGCTCACAAGGAGCACTCTGGTTCCCCACTGATTTTTTGTGCAGTGTTCACACAGCTCCCCACCACTGGGACCTCCACCCCTGCTGTTTGGGGCATCCAGAACAGAAGTGATCTGCTCCCATTTTTCAACATTACTACTGGGGCCAAGTGAAACTCTCACCATTCTCCAAGCTTCAGCCTCTGCCACCTTGGTGCCTGCACACCCCAGATACTGCTCTGGCAGTGGTTACCCCCATCACTTGGGGAACACAGCCTGGTGCACAGCGCCAACACTAGCAGCCTCGTCCTCGTGCCACGTGCAGTCACCGTGCCTGCGCACGGGCATCCCTCCAGGCACCCAGTGCCAGCCTGCGCGCTGCCAGCCGGGCAGTGCTGGTGACAGTGCCAGCTGCAGAGGGAAGGGGCCCGTCTGCAGCAGTAACACGCATAAAAACACTGCTGCTTGCTTCCAGTACTGCGATCTGAGCCCAGGCAGCTGAGCTGTCCCCCCCGGGGCTGTGAACAAAGCCTGGCTTTTAGCATTCTGGCTGGCAGCCCCTCACCCCCGGGAATTTCCCCTGCACACGAGGAAGAAAGAGAAGGCTCAAGCTGCAGGGCCAGCAGCTGCTGGCAGATGGGAGAGATGAATGGAGAAGGACTAAGTCTTGTGAAAGGCTGTGAGAATGATAAAGGGACTGAAGAGTTTTCATACAAGGCAAGGTTGAGCATGGAGGAGAGATATTTTCAATACATAAAAATAAATACCTGATTGGAAGGAATGAAGAAGAGAAAGTCAGACACTTTTGTCAGAAGTGCTGAATGACAGGATATGAGGCACAAATTAAGACACAGGCAATTCCATTTGAACACAAGAAAACACTGTTTTTACTGTGAGAGTGGTCAAACACTGGAATAGATTGTACAAAGAGGTTGTGGAGCATCCATCCTTGGAGATACTCAAAAACCTAACTGAATACAGGCATGGGAAACCTGCTCTTGCTTACCCTTCTTGAGCAGGTGTGATTGGAGTAGACAATCTCAAGAGGTCCCTTCCAACCTACAATTTGGGAGTTCTGTGACTCTCTGAAGCAGTGCAGCCCCCCAGAACTTTGCTCCAGACCCACTGTGGAGCAGATTCCCTCTCTTCAGCTGCAGCAGTTGGTTCTCAGGAGGCCACTTCCAGAAACACTGACTTACTGCACACACCCATGCACACCAAAACCCCAAACTGTTTTTTAACTAAATTCAGAGATAAAGCAGAACAGCACATGAACTCCAGGCTGAACTGCAAACACAGTGCCCTAGACCCGGCCTGTGCCCAGCCCCTGCTCACCCCGAGCTGCAGGGCTGACCTCCTCAGCCCACTGCAAGGGCCGTGCCCAGCTGAGGGAACACACATGCCCAAAACTGTGAATCCAAGTGCTCATCAAGCAGAGTTTTCTCTACACAGCCTGAGGGAGCAGCTGCACAGACAGAGGATTTAAACACACAGCCTGGCACATCCCTCCTCCCACTAACCAAAACTGCGTGCACCGGAAACACATAGCGGTGTGACTGACATTGCAGCCATGGTGACTGGAAGCATGCTGTGCAGGTCACTGTGAGGTATTTGTCCTTACTAGAGCTCTATCACAATGAAATGCATGCCTGGAAACCACACTGCACATGGCAAAATCCCTCAGTTCCATTGACCAGTACAAGGAATCTATTCTCAGAGTCCTGAAGACTGTTGTCTTCAACTTGCCTGGAATAAACATCTGGACAGAGCTCATCTCCAGGCGCATTCTGAACACAGATCCCTGACCCTGCACAGCCCTCTCCAACTACACTCAGAAGCTGTGACATTAAATAAATAAATATCCTCTCTTCAGCAGCATTGCATTTCTCATTTTGGATGAATCCTCTCTCTGTGCGTTCAGCCACACTCTGATTTCTGCAGTCAACTCTGTGCCTGTGCACTTCCCATCCACCATGTCCCCACCAAGACAGAGAGCCCCTACTCTTTACCAACTGTTTCTTAAGAGGAGAGTTTCTTCAGTCCCTTCAGAACTGCTGTCACCTATCCCCACAGCCACTGAAATGAGTAAGAGAAGTAAACAATATGAGAAGAAACACCGGAGAGTCACAGGATATAATTATTGTATTTTCTGTATTTTCTATATTTCCCTACTTTTTTATTTTATCATAACATAACCTAACACTAGCTTTGCACTAAATAAAGTGCAAAGCTAGTACTTTGCACTGTGTTGGAGTACACAGTGACACACAAATTTCACCCTGTCATGACTCTATTAATTAAGCTCTTACAAGGAGTCTGGAAAGTTTAATTTTTCTAGTGGGCTTGATTTTGCTTTTTTGACAATTAATTCAATGGGAGATCATGACGACTGTGCAATTTAGTCACTGAAGTTCCTCACAGTTTTTTCTAGACCTCAATAACTGAGTCATCTATAAATTTAGCCACCTCCGTGTTCATGCTTTCCTCATCATTACTGTACTGATCAGCTTTATATTTAGTAGAAAATCATGAAGCCCTTGTATTTTACCTCTGGATGCTGCACAAACATGACCATATATTTGTTTGCTAACTTGTTTTCTGCCTTTTAAGTAGTTTTGACTCACGGCATTACTTGCCTTTTACCCACACAAAGTACCTGCTGCACAATATACGGAAAGATTTAATATACAAATGCACCTCATTCACAACCTCAGTGAAGCTTCAGAAAAAGAAAGGGCATTCCCCTTCTCCGCACAGATCACATTACTTATCATTGTGCAGAAAGTAGCAGCACCCTCACCCCAAAGGGCCACAGAGGCTCACATACAGCTCTTCCTACACAGCAGCCACCTTTGGGTGTCGTCAGCAGGACCTGACCATGGAGGCACTACACAAATCATCCCTGAGGTGGTGAACAACAGCTATTCTGGGCAATGCTAGAGGATGGATTTCCATTACTAATACTGAGGCAGCATTTCAGGATGCACAGCTGCACTCCTGGACTATCAGTGGGAAGGGAGGAAAAATCTGATTTTTTTTCTAAGAGTGTATATAGCTGAGTACACTCATTACTGTTCACAGCATTCTCAAGAGGAGCAGTGGAGGAGAAGGTGCTGATCTTCTCTCTCTGGTGACCAGCACTAGGACACAAGGAAATAGAATGAAACTCCATCAGGGGAGTTCAAATTGGACATTAGAAAAGGTTCTTCAGCAAGAGGGTGGCTGGCCCCTGGAACAGGCTCCCCAGGGAATCAGTCACAGCACTAAGCCGGTCAGAGTTCAAGGAGCATTTGGATGATGCTCTTAGTCATATGGTTTAATTTTAGCTAGACCTGTGAGGAGCAGGGTGTTGGACTTGGTGATCCTTATGGGTCCCTTCCAACTAACATATTCTATGATTATGTGGTCTATTGAGTGTAAAATTAATTTGGTTCTGGTGGAGGATAGCAAGTGGAGAGCAAAGCCACACAAACTCTGGAGTGAGTGTGAACTAACCATCCAGGGCTGTCTGCATGTACAAAGAGACAGAGGGAGAGAGAACAGAGGAGCAGACACCGTGGGTTTAGGGCTCAGCAGTCAGGCAGACAGGGCTCTGCAGGGAGGTCAGGCTAGGCCGAAAGAAAGGACAGTGCATTGGGGTAACTGTGACAAACAGGATGCCCGAGAGAGATGATCCTAGAAGCAGACAGATGGCTGTAGAGGCAGAAAAGGAGGTCATGCTGCTGGAGCAGATCCTTATGTTCTGCTGCTTTAAATGGAAGCACCTAAAACCCTTGTAGCTGCAAAATAAACTCTGGGCTGGTCTGAAGGGCTGTCAAGGACAGCTACACAAGCTGCTGCTTGTTATTTTCTTTAGTCTTTCAGTCTATCACACCTCAGAGGTCTTATTATTCTGTTGATCAGGACTGGAAGAGCCACAGTTACAATGCACCATGCTGAAAACAGAGACCAAGTGTCAGGGTAGTGGGACCCAGAATCTCACCTTCGTGAAATGATGCCATAGGCCATAGCATTGGGTCATCTTTTGAGGGACTGTGCTGAAATCAATCATGATGCTCTGTCTGGTACAATAAAACAGAACGAACATAAGGGCCAAAAGATGATTAAATGACTGGCACATCTTTGAGGAGAGGAGAGGTGAGGTGGGCTTGTTTAGCCTGGAAAAGAGAAAGCTCAGGGCAGGGATCTCATCAGTGTGTGCACCTGTCTGATGGCAAGTGCAAATCTGGGCTGCAGAGCTCCCAAGACCCTGCCATCCAGAAGATGGAGACTGCTCATCTGATCACATAGAAATCAGCCCTTTCCCCATCCAGGGTGCATTCTTTATCTCTCATTACCTCCCTTGTCTTTCCCACACCCTTTCCCTCCTTTGTCCCTTAGATTATTTGGGCTTACCAGGCTAGATTCTACCTATAGAGTGAACACCAACAGTACATTGATAAAAAATAACAAAGTTTCACTGTCTGAAAATGTTATCAAGGCACACAAGCTACAGTGATTAAAAACTGACTTCCTAACTTCCTGCTGTCGTACCTGATGTTATGGACATATCTCTTCAAGGGGACACTTCTGAAAACACTCTTACAAGAAGATCCTAGATATCACTATGGCTCAGCACCTTTTGCTACATTTCAGCAAAGAGCTGAGCCTGGGATCACACAGTCTTCCTGATGCTCTACTGAACAAAGTTCACCTCTGGAGAGGTCAGTCAAACAGTGTATGAGGGTTCTTAGATTGCATATATTTGCAAAATTAACATGAGTTAGCGCAAGCTGAAAGACTGCCATTTCTTTCATTCTGAAATTGCATAATAACCCTGAGACAGTAACTGACTCTCTCATTCTGAGGCTGTGAAGCCTCCAACTGCAGCTTCTTCAGTGCCAATGTGAGAAAAAGGATCCAGCCCCAAATGGTGTCCATTCGGAGAAAATGAAACAACACAGTCATTCACAAACACTCCAGGACTGTACCAAGCATGGCAAGCCACAGCTCCTTGGGAGGGAGATTGTAAAGACCAGAGGAAAGGGAGAAAAGGTTCTGCACTGAACTCTAAGCAGGGTCCTGCCTCTCATCCCATCTGTGCAGATACGCTGTCCTGTCTCCCACTGCACTATGGTCCCATCTCTCTGCCAGACCAAGGCCTCCCCTTGGGCGGTGGGGAGAGGAGTGAACATGCCCGTTGGAAGCAATGTCACACTCCCAGCACCTGAAGGGCACATAGCCTCTTCCTCCAGCAGGTAACCTGAAAAGTGTGCAGCTGGCTGGCTAATGGGACCAGTTCTGGCTGATGGAGACTTGGAAGCTCTGCTAGCTAGTCAGGTGGGCTCAGGAATTTAAAATAAACACAAAGATTGCTTTCACAGCCAACAACTCTGGATTCACTATTCAGATCCTCCTTACTATAGACTTGTGCATCCCTGAAACATTTCTTAGCATCTCTGTACCTGAGCATCCTTGCTGCACTGTGGGAGGAACAGCCCTGCCCTGGTACAACAAGTCAGAGAGATGTATCAACCCTTGAGACATGCTTATGTGATTCCCTAGCTGTGGGTAAAAGGAGAGGCAACCCGTGGAGAACCCCAATGCATGAAGTGGAAAGTTCTACAGCACAGCATAAGGAAGTTCATGCACACCTTCCTGCAACAGCTCACACTGTGCAAGAGCAGAGTCCTCAATAACTGTACAAAGGGACAGCTCCACACAGGGGTGGGCCAGAGAGATTATGAAAAGGTGTGAGGCGGCATTTGTGGTGGGTTCTAGAAAGGAAAGATTCTGGTCTAAGTTCATGTCAAAGGAAACTGTCATCTTCTTCTCTTGGCAGAGAGAGGCACCTGCCTTAGGCAGAGCACCTGTACAGGGCCCAGTCCTGGGCAGGCAGCTGTGGCTGCCTCTGGCCTGAACTTTGGAGGGTAAACAGGAGTCTAGAACATGCTAGCACTCACATACACAGAATCCCAGGCTCCCAGTTCTAACAACAGCTGTATCGGGCTCAGCATATGTTAAGGTATGATTGGGTCTCTGCGCTTCCTCACTTTAAACCTCTCTGTTCTTTCTTGCTGTGACCACTTTACTTTCTGGGCTCTTGGGATTATTTCTTCATTCATCCTGACTATTCAAAGCACCTCCCAATTTGTTATTGTGCATGCCTATGACTGACATGCTGTTTACATCCCAATCTTGGTCTGCCTTCAAGGAGCATGGAGAAAACTGGGAGGGGCAGGAGGCTCAGTGTTGGCTGCCTCAGCTCTTGTGTCCTGACCAGAAGCTCCCGCAGGGCAACCGGTCCAGTGGGGCCTCCACAGGCACTAACTGGCTGAGTGGCTGCGGAAGCAGCCATCAAGAAACAGGAACCAGTCCCCAACCCTGCACCACCACGTCTACATCTCTAAGTCAGGAGGTTCTCACTGCAGCTCTTCTCTCACATCTAGATGGAAAGCTGGACACCCGTATCCAGTCACCAACTTCTCAGAGGACAAGAGAGAACCCAAAGGATGACGGCACAGTGGGCTGCCCATCACATGGGTGACCCCCAGCTCGCTCCCTGCCAGACAGAACGGGATTGCTCCCACCCCGCTGGCTAAAGCCTGTGCTTTTGTGCAGAGATGGGAACGGGATCTATCCACATCTGCATCCTAAACACCAGGCTGTGTAGCAAGTGTCTTTGCTCCCTCCCCCAACAACTCTAAGGAATAATTAGTTAATTATGCCAGCCACAGCTATCTCAATAGGGGCACAGAGAAGGCCTTGGACCAGCCCCTGTAGTCAGGGAGGCATCTGTGCTTCAGTGCAGTTCTGAACTCACGTGCTGATTCCAGCTCAGGAACTCAAACACGATCTCCTACACCCCAGGGATGCACCTGGATGTGTTTATCAGGTTGACAGGACAAGCCTCACTCTGTTCCTCCTCATCCTTTAACGGCAGTGTTGTACCAGATGAGAGGAGACTCTCAGGCAAGGTAGGTGGAGAGACATCAGGTGAGGAATACAGCTGAAGCTTGGTGTAAACCCCCAGAACAGCCTAAGACAGATTCTGAGTCCTAGGGGGGAGGCTGCCATGCACACTGGTGCCTAACTGCTGCCTTCCAGAGCCTGAGGAGATGCAGCAGTCCCAGCAATTCTAGGTATATCCAGCTCTGTTGCTTTACCAGAGATGAGCAGAGCAAAGGGCTCAGCCAGCTCACTGCGGATCACAACAAATGGGTTGTCCCACAGCCTCTTACCCTCCTCCCACAACATATGATGGCTACAACAACTACTTATTATCATAAAAACATTATCAGAAAAGTTGCTGTGGCTTTAGCTTTCTAGTGTGTGATTCAGCAGCTGAGAATGATGAGGACCTGGCTTCAGACAGTGCTTTGCGGTCACCAGCAAGTGTTCTACCTCCTATGGCCTAAAAAAGTTTATACTAAAGATTTATTTCATCCACTTTCTAATTTTAGGTCTTCAAACACTGTGCAGAAATAGATAGATAAGTATCTATTTATTTGTCAATGGCTAAATCAAAAAATCTCTCTCCTTAGAGATTTTCTTTAGTGGTTTTCTCAGAGAGAAACACTGTATACCAGCAAATGGAAAATACATTTTTAATAGGAATATGAAAATCGTCTGAAAATTAATAGGTAAGAAGCTGCAACAAAGTACTGAAAGCCTGTCAGGGAGGGCCAGGGCAGGGCTGTGTGCTGCCTGCGGAGCAGTGGAAGGGAGCGTGCAAGCCATCATCTAACAGGTCACAGAGGGAATCACACAGGGCATAAAAATGAGGGATTTTAAACTGCACCTAGAAAAGAAGGGGAAGCCAATGGTGTTTGAGCAGGAAAGTATTGTTATATGTATGAGGTTTCATTTTTTATGAAAATTTCAAAATAGTGTTTGATGATTTTTCATGTTGACATACTGAGTCAGTTAAAAACACAGCACCACCAAAATAAAGCCCCATGGATGCGCAACAGGAGATGTGTCTTAAATGTAGAAACTGAATAAACAAAGCACAGGAAAGCACAAAGCAGAGTGCAGAGAGAGGGAAGATAATTCAAATCTCAATTCTCTACCAAGCAAAGGACTCGCCTGCTGTGTGGCTCTACACCTGGATAACAGGGTGACAGGGACAGTACCCAGCCCTGACTGGGGGCTTAGCAGTGCAGCACACAGAGGACTGAGCAGAGAAGGAGGCAGCACATGAAAGAGCATCACGTGAGCCTGAGCAGAGCCGGTGACACAATCTGCGCTCCTCCGGGGGCTTTAGCTTGAGCTTCCAAGCAGATCACCACCTAGTTGTCTTTGGGAGGACAACCAGGACAATCAGTCACAGATATACTTCCACCAGACACTGGCACAACCCAACACTCTGAGTGTAAAGGGAGCCATGAGGTGCTAACATCAGGAAAGAACAGAGCATCTGATTTGGGACAGAATAGGCACGAACTTCAGAACAGCGCGGAGGCAGAGCAAAATCCTTAAGAGCTGCAGAACTCTGTAAGCAGAGAACTTGGTGTAAAAAGCCACAGAAAGAAGACAGCATCAGCAAGACAGCTCCAAGAGGGAGAAAAATTTCTCAACAGGAACAAAGTGAGAGTGAAATTAATTGAGAACCATACTAGGCAGGACAGAGAAAGGAAAAATACAGCAGTAACAAATAGAAAGAAGAATACTTCTGGGAGGCCCGGGCTGCAACAGATTTTAAAGAATATGGGAAAGCACAACAGATGAAATTAATTACTGTCAAAAATAGAAATGTGGTCTGGGGACTTGCCCAAAGCAGAGGGTCAGAATGGTACCAAATGGTCTGGGGCAAAGGTGAACAAGGTCTGGTTTCTAGAAACATTGCTGAGTCTGTCAGGATGAAGAGGGCTGAGGATCTGAAGGCACGTGCAGGTTTTCTTTTGTGGATCCAGCTGGAGATATCTCATAACTCACCTTACCATACTGTTACTGCATGTCAGTAGAACTAATCATGCTTTAAGGTGAGAGCAGGCTCTGCAAAGTAACTGACCAACTCCTGGGGATTTAGTACAAAGGTGAACCAGCAGCAGGGCAAGAGGAGGAGATGAAATATTCTTTAAGGTGTGGGAGGTTGTGGGCACTTGCCACGTCACAGGAGATATTCTTCCTAACCACTTGTCTGTTTTTCCCATCTTCCCTCCTCCCTGTGATATTTTCACGCCATCTACAGCTCTTCTCCCAGGCAACCTCTATTTCTATACCATGTCAACCATAGCAACCATCTCATTGCTCCCTAATTACACATACTGCCTCACTTTTATGCTAAAGAGCAATTTGATATCTCGGCCATTTTAGAACCACTAATTGAATTTGCAGATGTTCACTTTGGAAACAGCTGTATCTATTTCCAGAAGTTACTGCCCCTCAACTGGAAGTTATAGCACTGAGATAACAGATAAGGTGAGCACTCCTACCTAGCTGGCCAGGTGCAAGATTGGCCATGAAAGGTTCTGTACTCTGCAGCAGCTTTGCTGACTCATGCTGGCCTTGCATCCTTCTGCTGTGGAACAGCATGTGGCATTCACTGAATCAAGAGTGCAGTCCTGCACAGGGACATGGCCTCCAGCTGTGAGGAGCTTCTTAAATGTCTCCAGCTAAATACACGAAAGGAAACCTAAACACACCTTAAGACACCCTTTTACCTGGTGCCCTCACTCCACCAACCCCTGGCAGATTTATTATAGCTGGTCCCTTTGGACACCAAATTAATGTTTCCCCTTCTCGTGTCAGTGGTACTTCAGCTGGGAGTTGCTGCCAATCACTGAAAAGAGGTGCCACAAAACTGCTCCCATTGGCACTGAGGCAGATGCCTTCAGGCTTCAAGGATGAAGACTCCTGTAAGACACAAAGTTGGACAGCTTATGATCTCTTAATTTTAGTAAGAATACGCACCCTAGAACATGTGTTCTTACCACCAGAACGTAGCACAGATTGAAGAAAAATGTGCGTTTCTCCTGGTTTTGAAGTATCTGGGTAATGCTGACTGACTTGGAGGTACAGCTCATGATCCATCCTATTTCTCTCTCTTTTTTTTATCGTTTGGACAACTGATCAATATGACACATGTAAGCAAACTGCCTGAGGCAGGGACAACTTAACTGTATAAAAGACGGGATGGCTGAAGATACAAGGAAATAATTCTGAGATTTCCTCCTGTTTGCCTACTGAGATGCCAAATTTCTGACAAGAGGCTCCTGCTTCTGATTTACGGCAACTGCTCAGAATCCTAAAATCTCCTTCCTATTCTGTACTGTTAACAGTCTCATTCCAAGTCACTTTTCTTCTCTCCCTTGCTTGTTTTGAGGATGACCTGTTGAATGTCACCTCTCTTTAAGATACAGATATTAAACCAGCTATGGACTCTGAGCGGCTGGAGTGGTTGGTAAAGTGAAGGGCTGTGTTCTGCTAGCCCTTGAAAAAAAGCAGCTGTTCTCTGACAACAATTTTCTTTGATGCATCTTAATTTTGCACTCTTGGATCTAACTGCCTCTTGACAGATCCTCTGCATGGTCTGGGTTCCTGGGATTTGGTTTACAGCGTGGACTACAGCGATAATGAATGGGATACAGAAAGTTATTTCAAAGTGCAGAACTTCAAGGCCTCCCGTCCATTCAGCACCGAAGGGAGAGGTACCTGGGAGCAGCCAAGGAGGTTTCCAGCAGAGTAGCCTGGGACATCTTCTCTCTCAATACTGGTGACAAGTCCACTCAATCACTGCCTTTCACCAGTCTGCCTGAGTTGAGCTCACTCAAGTCTTAATTCATCACAGGAAGCCCTGCTTCCTAATGCCACCCCATCTAGCCAGGTCCCTTTCAGCTTGCAGGTTACACAGTGGAATTAGGGACTGAACTTACTGACTGGGGAGAAAAGACTGGAAGAGGCCTCCAACACCACAAACCCTTCTTTCAGGGCCTCTCACTCATTCAGCTCCCTCGAAGCCATGCAAGCACAGGACCCTTCCATGCTCCCATGCCTCCTTCTTTCTTAACAATAGTCTTTGCCTTTGAATAGGGACCAACAGCAAGAAAGAAAACACATAACAGTTAAAACACAAATCTAGCAACCAGGAAAAATGTCGCATGGACCAAAGCCACAGAGAACCACCCTATCCGATGCTTTAGGAGTCATATTTTACTTCTTACATGGCCTAGCCATGTCTGCATTTCTGTTAAGTACTGCAACTTAACTTACTCCTCTTAATTCATTCCAGCAAGCTTTTCAGAACATAGATCTAGTCACCCAGAAGGCAAATCGTTGGCTTCTTGCCAATTTCTCCTCTAAGAGGGCTGTTAGCATCTTGAGTGCCTGATTGACAGACATTCTTCAAACAACTTTCAAAAGGGAGGTACTAATGACCTTTTCCTTCTAGTTTTTCTCCCTAATTATTTAAGAATTTGACACTGGAGCTTAATAGAGAACGGACAGGTGAGATCTCAATGAAATAAAAGGTTAGCAGAGTGCAAAAGCAACTAACTGAATTTCTTAACTTGAAGGTCAATAGAGGAAGCCAGTTTTGCTGTCATGGGTTTTTAAGACAACACATTTGTAGCTAGAGCACATTGTGAAAAACAGCACCAAACTTTTATAGCCGAGGTAGGTTCTAGTAAATTGCCAGAGACTTCAGTGCTTTACAAGAAGGTGCATGAACAACAGTAACATGTGCAAAGAGACACACAAGTTATTCAGTAGCACACATTGATAACAGACGTGCATGTTGAATCCTACCCCTCTGTGACTTACTTGCCTCCTTCCATTGGCAATTCTCAGCCTTCGTTTGCTTAGAGGAAACACCCAAGCCTTTACTTTCAAAAGCAAAGAAAGGGTTCACTAATTTCTTTCCAGACACAGACACTGGGATGGGGATGCTTTTCAGAAAAGCAGAAATTAATCGAAATTGCATTCCTGATTAAAAAAAAAAAACAAACCAACAACCCAACCCAGTACTATTCTATACATTTGAGAGATTGGTCCAGCAAGACTTCAAGGGCTGTTTCAGGAGAACTAAGAACCTGCTGGCCAAGGAGATCGCTGTTAAGGTTAATTTTTGAATAAAGCCTCAGAAGGACAGAAATTTCCTCAAGAGCTGGATACACAACTAATTTTGCCATTAGCACTAATTTTTGAGATCCTGGAGAGGAAGGCAGGAGAGAAGGAAAACTGATCTAAAGTTACCAGATTTCTACAAGTAGAAATTTGTCTCCATTTCTTTAGTGTGAAGCAAAAGTAAAAAAAAGCTTAGGCACAGCAAGGCCTGAACTGACAAAGACCACTTTTTGTGTGTCCAGCCTGCACTGTCCCGCTGTGATAATCCCAGCTCCCTCCACATTCCCTGCAGTTCACTGCCATATTCTCAGCTCCATTTGTGAGCCAAAACTACCAACTGTGCAAGTGGCAGCATGCTCAGAGACAGCCATAGGCTGATGGCCGGTTTGTGAGCAGGGACTGCAGGACAAACAGATCTGTACTGTTCCACTGATGGCTCTGATTCAGATCACTCAACTGTCCCACCAATTTTCACAAAACTGGTAGAAACTTGGTACTTTTAATGCTTTAGTAGAAGGAAAGTGTTTACTGCAGACAAACACAAAATGTGTATTTCTAAGAAGAACTCATATCATGCAACCAAACACCCCTAAGGGGATGAAGAAAAAAATAATACAAACCGAGAAGTTAGAACAAAACTAGCTCAATACTTTCTCTAGTCTTTCCTGTCAACAGCTACTAGGCTTGTCCTGGAGTCCAGAAAACCAGTTCAGCATTTCTGAGGGGAAAGAAAAATAAATCTTTTTCCATCTTAGTAAATTCTCCCCAGAGAACAAATGCTTATAAGCATTCATTTACGCATAACTTGCTCTCTTTCCTCCCATACACGGATTTGGCTGACGGAGAGTCTCTATCATCTCTCCTCCCTTTCTTCCCCAGGTACTTTTGCCTAACAAACACTTCACAGGCTGGCAGATACTCCTTGTGTTTTGAACTAGCTACTACTGTCAGACCACTGTGTGCTAACCAGACAATCTCAACTGCTTTGGGCTCCCACAGCATCTCCTCTCAAGGGCCTGGAGGCCTCTCTCTTCTGCCCATAAAGGAGCAGTGGAAAGTCTGTGATAATGCCAGTAGTACCCTGTGCTGGAAGCAGCACCCACTAAGATATCTATATTCAGATGCCTATCATAAGGATGTATTACTGGATCCTTACCTGCTTCTGAGTTTCTTCTTCCTGTGCAAGATGCAGCTATCGCAGGAGTTACCTAGGAAGGTCTGCATATGAACATGTACAAAGAGCACAAACCATGTCCATAGAAGATCATATGCCCCTTCTGCCCTTACCTCTATGTCCAGTCATGCCCCTTTGACTGAAACACACTGCACCTCTTGTTCACATACACGTGGCTTCCCCACTTTCAGCAAAGAGCTGGCAATTGCTCACCATGCTCCTGTGGTCCATTGTCCATTTACCACCACCTCTGCTGAGGATGTGACTCAGGTATGCCAGCACCACAGACATGAGGGAGACTGGCAAAAAGACATGTCAGGATATAGACTCTTTTGTCAGGAAAGAAACTACTGCAAAGCTACACGTCTCTGTCTGCAGAACGGGAGTAGGGTAGAGGATCCGACAGCCTTGCCTTGACAGATTGCAGGAAAGGAGAGGAGATAAAAATGAGTCTCAGCCTGCATTCAATAACTACTTGCTGGAGAAAGTGTAAGGACAGACATGCGGGCTAGATGCAGCCAACCAGTATGAAGCCATCAGGGAGACAGGGAGGGTACCGACCTCACACAGCAAAAGGCCCCCTGCCCCATCAGAAGAAAGAGGAATCCCTGTCATTCTGGAACAGTGCCCAGCCTGCAGGGCTTTTCACAGCGGAACCAGAGCTACTTGGAATAGAAACAGCCTCGTCTCTGAGATCAGAGAGTTTAAACTGGAGCTTGTTTTTTCTGCAGTCATAAGCCAGCAGGCACCAGCTGCAGAATTTGCCGCAGTGTGTGTGTGCGCGCGTGTTTCTGTGTGTGTGAGTGTGCAGCAGCCACGCTCCTCCCCTCCAACCTCACTGTGTGATCAATGATACATTGATCACAGCTCCCTCCTTTTTCGCCTCCCTACATCACTGACAGTCCCAGTCTGATTGCTCTCGGCCCCCTCTCTTCTTTATTAAGAACGCTTTTGTTGGCCTCACTACTGACTTCTTTTCATTGCTCCCTCTCTGGTTAATGAGGTTTGCTTCTTCTGTTTCCCCCTCTTACCCCAAACAGGAGAGTCTGACAGATATTCATGGTCACATACCCTGGTCTGTGCAAAGTGCTTCTAGCTCCCGTTCTAGCTTCTCTAGCTCTGGACACTGGAAATAAAAGGCCCTGTTTTGAAATACTTCAACACGTTTCAGCATTAGCATACAGATAATTTAACATTTTTAGCAAGATGTTTACTGGTGGCAACACTAACAGATGCCAGACACACCCTATGAAAATAGAACCCCGTGTGTCTGTGACTGCAAAGGTGTCATCATCACACGGTACCACTGGCAATGCAGGAGAGCTAATGATAAAGGGACTGCTGGCTCCTTATCCCTCTGTGCTACGTGGGCAGTACAGCGAGGCGAAGGATGACAAAGGATCACTGCTAGGAAAAAGAAAGGACTTTGCTATTCTCATTTCTTAAGCACAAAGTCCCTCCCCATAGCCTACTAGGACGAAAATCAGCTTCAAGCTTGGCCACATCCCGTCTCTGCTGCCCTTGAAAGGCTGCATCACTCACGTTTTACAGGAACCTTCCTTTTTTCCTCCCCCACTAAGTGGACCCATTTGGATGCTTTTTGGCTTCCTGCAGTGGAAGAATGTAGTGTTGAGAAGCTTGAAGCCAGACTTCAGCTACTTCAAGACTACTCATGTGTGGGCGTGCAGCACCAAAGGAAAGAGAAATTGCAAAAGGGGCCCAGCCCTGTGTCTCTCTTCCATGGAATTAACAGCACGACAGTCCACCTTAACAACCCTCCCCCCTTCTGCCTGGCATTAGCCTCATTCCAGCATCAGCACAGAGCGGAACAGTGATACAGACATTAATAGTCTTTCTCCAAGCCTTGCCCAAAGGCATCATCTGTGAGGTGCCTTGTGCCACCTCCTCCCTTCTCCAGCAGCACATTATCTTCAGGGAAGACCAAACTGGGATAAACCAGTGCTGCAGGACTCCTTAAGTCCCTGACAGGCAGAATATTTTCTCCAGATTCTTCTCTAGACCTATCTTCATACATCACTCTCTGTGCTTGAGCTAAAGACACAAGTGCAACAAACAGCTGAGCAGCTAGGGAATTCGAGTTCTGTTCCTGTACTCGGGCACAAACAGCTGACAAGGGGCGAACTCCGCAGATTATAAAAAAAACCAAGCTCCATCGGCAGCCACCCTCCCCTCTTGTCACTAGTCCCCCTGAACCGTCAGTCGCCCCCTACTCAAACAGCATCAAATTCCAAGCCAAGAAAACCGCACCCGCTATGACCGCTCCGCGCAGGTGCGTCTCCATCACCTGCGCCTCTGCCAGGGCTGCGTAGCCCCAGTAGCTCATTGGGACGGCGCAGAGAGCGCAGAGCCCAGCCAGGGCTGAGTCCGCTTGCCGTCACCGATATCCCCCGCTACCTCCCCCGAACGGCCGACCACTGTCCTCCAAAGCAATGAGCAGCATCCGACCGCGAACAAAGCGCCGCCGCCTCCGTCCCGCATCCCGCGGCACTGGGGGCTCCTCACTACCGAAAGCCCCGGCGCCCCCGCTGCCCGCCCCAGGCCAGTGGGGAAGGAAGGTGCACCTACCATCCTGCCCGGGGAGCGGCGCCGATCGGCTGCCCGGGGTGCGGCGGATGCGCCGGCACGGCCCGGGCTGCGGCGAGCGGCTGCCTTGTCACGGTGGCGGGGAGGAGCCGCCGCGCCCCCACCCCGGTGCGCAGGGCGCTTTAACCCTCTGCGGGCCGCGGAGCGCCCCAGCGGCAGCCCTGGGACTCGCCGCTCCCGTGGCCAGCCCGGTGCCGCTCCGGCGCTCGGGCGGAGTCCGGGCAACGGCGAACACCGGGACCCCGTCCCGCGCTCCGAAATACCCGGCCCAGTTCAAACCCCCATCCGCGCCCCGAAATACCCGGCAAGGGTAAAACTCCGACCCGCGCTTCGAAATACCCGGCGCGGGGGTCAAACCCTGGCCAACATGCGTGCGGGTGTTGGCTGAACGTTTTTTCTCTACACCCTACCATCAGGCTGCTCCTCACGGGCTGCCCAGAAGGGTGCTCCCCATCCCACCTGGCAAGGCTTCGGCTTAAGCGACTCTTAAACTGGAATCTCGCGCCGGGCTCCAGCTCCAGAGCAGCTCCTCCAGTTAAAGACGAGCAACACGAACCACCCGGCACAGTCCTGGCCACCCGGGCGGGAACAGAGATGCCTGGCACCACACACCAGCACCTGGATGCTGGTGCACAGGGATGGGTCAGCAGTGACCTCGGACCCCACTGGACAGACCACGAACTCGAATGAGTGAGGCAAGAACAGGAGACTTGTTTCCAACACCGTTTTCAGACAAATGTTTGTTTTCCAAGAACCTTGCAACTTGTTTCATAACCAGCAGTGTCCAGCCCATTTGACCTCCATGGCACTTGCAGAGAATTGTGCCTCCTCGTTCCTGCTCTGCTGGGCTCAGGTCTCCCAGTACAGCACTGAAATTACTCCATGGTGTGCTAGTCGGCAATAGTGATTTTTTTTTTTCCATAGCAAGATCTGAAGCCACTCTCAGTGCCCTGATGCCTTACACATGATCCCAGCTTACTTCTAGGTTCCAGAATTAACTGTGAAAGCTGGAGATGTCCTGTCTGCCCTACAGCAAGTCCCCCACTTGGTGATTTTTCAAGACACAATGGAATGCTCAGGAACAAAAATATCCCAGAATTTGTTATAAGTTTTAAAAATTAAAAAAAAAAAAAATTAAACCTTCTGTAACTTTCAGATTATGCCAATCAGTGGCAAATATTTGTGAACCTCAGGAAAAATTACTACACTGGAATCAAACATCTTAGATTTCTGTATGTTTCGCACAGGTAACATATCCTCATCTTAACACCCTATTTAAGAAGACCAAAGGTTAAAAAATTCTCAGGGGACAAACTATTAAAAAATAGCTCCATGCTATGGGAGGTACTGAGCTGCTTCACTACATCTGTCATGTCCCAGACTTCTGCCTGACAGTTCTAATACTCAGGCAGTGACACCAGCAACCTGCTGATGCCAGTCAGTCAGCTGTGGTGACTGGGAACCCCTCCTAGTGGGCTAGAATGTGCCCCAAACAGATCTGAAGCATGTTTCTTCTAACAGTAAGTTCTGGTAAGAACCTCCTTCACCATGGTAAAAAACAGCATCAGGATAACATCTGCCAGTATCCACTGAGAACACAAATTCAACATTAATCTTAGTGGTGCCCAGGTCCCTCCAAGTCCTTTTAAAAAGTGCTGCATGTTCCAGGTTGGCTTTTTTTTTCTTTGGTAGCCTGAAGACATTTATGTCAATCCTTAATATAATAAGTGTGGAATAGCATATTCAATCTAGATTTAGAAAACGTTTTAGCCATCAGCCAGCAAAAGCTTACTGATTTCCATGAAGCCACAGAAGAGCATATATATTGTAGTGTACTCCCTGTACAATACTACCCCTGCACAACTGGACTGATTCCTCCCTAATTGCTTTTTTTTCCCCAGATGTATACAGGCTATATTTGCCCCTCTCCTATCCCCTTAAAATGAATACATTACCTTTGCTGTCCACGCTTCCACCGTCCTCTGCTCATCATCCCTTCAGATTCGTTTTCTCATCCCCTGTGCATCACAACAGACATTCTTCAAAACAGGGTCATTGTCACCACCCATTGTGCTTGTCATCCCACTATAACCAGTATAACACAAGCTGGAGAGATTTGCACAGTCAAAGTGAATAAGGAGTCAGAAGTAAAGAGCCAAGTAAACAGGTAGGGATGCAGATGACTGCAAGCCAAACATGCAGTCCCCTTTTTCAGCTTAAAGATGCACAAGGTGAGGAAAGGATATCACCTAGAAGGTACTGCTATGCAGCAGTGCTGAAGACAAAGCAGGAGGATGTATTTGTTACTCCTGCTTCATATAAACCAGGCTTCTTAATATTCAGCATCATCCACTTCACTGCCCAGGTGGTAGCCCAGGGACAATTTCATCCATTGGGCAGTTCTTCAGGACTTTCCAAATAAACCCACAACACTGAGACATGTCTGTCACTTCAGAGAGCAGTGCCACTGGTGCAGGTAGGGAGGGAGGGGGGTAGCATAGCCTTGGTCTAGAAGTGATCTATGTTGGAAATTGCACTGCCACTACCAGATTTTTCAGAGCACTCCAGGATGACAGCTCACACTGCACTCACAGGAAGGGCACACATCTCAGGCCATTTCATACAGTGACATACAACTCTGCAGCCTTTTCCTCTTCTACACCCATTGCAACAGTGACCAAATTTCGCCCCTAGCAGGATATTTAGAGCAGCAAGATCTCCTTCTGTAGTTTTTTATATTGATACAGTCTATTTCAAGCCACAAAATAAGATTTTACTGTCTAATTAGGACATTTCCTGATATTAGTAATTGTTCCAAAATCTGTTCCTCTTAACAGTCATACAAGTACACTTTTAAGCATGAACTAGTCTGATGCCCACAACTGGGTTAAAAGCTTCTGAATATACAAACAGGCCAATTTATCTTCCGTCCATGATCTTGTTTTATATGGAAACGACATTGTTTCATTAATATTGTGGCATGCTCTTATTTTGTTTGCCTCAAAATCTTTTTTATATGCCATAAAAATTCAGCATCTTCCAGTTGCTGTTGAGAATTGACATCAGAAATAGCTATCTCTATGAAATTAATGCCTGAAGGCTGATGCATCTATTGTCTCTAATTTACCTCTCACTTTCCACTCTTGGTTACATGTTCAGGCCACAGCAAACTGGAATGCATCTTTTTGTACTTTGCAAGTGTTTTTTAACAAAGAAAAGTCACTGATGAGGTATGGTGGTTTTCACAAAGCACAGTTCTTCAGTATATGTATACTGCTTGACCAGTAAGACACTTTTCAAACCTGAAGAGGTTCTTAAAGCAGCTGCTGCCTTTACCCCACACCTGTTATAGAAGGGGCCTAAGAAGCCTCCTGCACACATGTTCTTTGAGGCAGCCCTCCTGCCTTCATGAGCAGCTAAAAGTTGCAGATAATCTCTTTTTAGCTTGTGAAGAAAACAACAAACTATCATTTAACAAAAAGTTTAAAAATAGTAATCAAAAGCAGAAGATAAAGGGCACTAACAAGGAAGGCGCTCACCGATCTTCAAGGCTCTTCCAGTTCCTAAAAAGAGGGCACTGAGCTTCTAGTTTCAACTTCCACCTTTCTAAAGCCATGGAGACCTACGGAGCTATGATCAGGAACATTTCAATTTCTTCAGTCCTTCAGGAAATCAGGAGATTTGCCTCACAGTTACAGGACCTCACAGAACAGACACCAGAACCAGTACCGAGGTGAGGCTCATTGATGTTCAATTCCAAACCCCATTCAAACATGGAAATAAAGACCCTATTATTCTCTGATGCAAGGACAGATTTATTTTAGCTACTGAATTAGAAAAGAAAGGTGGAGCTTTTTCCACTTATGCTAAAAAAACCCAAAACACTTTTGTCCATCTTATCAAACAGACAACAGTCACCAAATCACTATGGTTTGAAACAAAGGTCCCATCTTTTGGCTGAAGAATTCTGTTCCCTGTCCACATGGCTTTGAAAAGGCCTCAAAGCATCCTGTGATGTTAAGAGTAGTTCCTTTCTGACTAGGATATGGAATTAAATATGGAATGAAATTGTTAACAGTGTGAACACTTATTTCATCACTGCACACCTGAGTCAGTATCGCATTGTCAGGAATGTTCTGGATCATAAATTTTAAGAAGCTATAGACAGGCTCTTCCCTCAGGCTAGCATAAATATGAAGTCTCTTCTTAAAATGTTTTTCTGTTATTTTCAAAGCTGAGGGTGGAGCCAGGGACACATCTCCATGTTTTTCTCTACTGTGATGTTTAAAACATTTTTATACGAGTGAAGGCTATGGCATTATGAGGTATGAGATCTCCAAAACTATAGCTAAAGCATAAGACTTACAATGACTCTAGAGGTCATGCTTCTCTGAACAACAGCTCTGAACTGCCCACTGTCTTAAGCTCAAATACATTTGATTTTCTTCACAACTTTAGGCCAAAGCCTTTAACAAGAGAAGAAATTCTAATGAAGAGTATACTATCTTCTGAAAAGTCTTGGGACAAAGAATAATCATGGCCTGACCCATCCTGAGCAGCCCAGGTATTAAATTTGAGTTAAATGTATTCATTTCCCCACACTTCTGTCTGAAAAGCAGAGTTCTGAACGGCACAGACTCGAACCTCTCCGTTAGTATGCATGCCAGCTTCTGAGTTCTCCTTGCACACAGCTCTTACCACTGCACACAGGACAGAGAAAAACTGCTGAGAAGAACAAGGATTTATTTGCATTTGTCCGCTTGGAAGATTTTTTTGCTTTGACTATCCAGTTACTGACTTCCACAGGTTATCTGCTTTCAGTCAACCAAAAGAACCGATGATTGTTCAAGTCTTAGGCAAATCACTTCTAAAATCCTCTTGACTATCTTCATTTCTGTCTAGGTACAGCAATTTTTACTCTTTTCTACAGGCTTTACTAGGATGTTTCTAAAGGATACTTGTTTTTGCTGAGTACTGCATCTTTCTCTGCAACTGTTTAGTGAGGTTTCCCTACTTCCCATCTCCTTTCTTATTTACAAATATTTGTATCTTTTTAATCTCTCTGGTTGCTTAAATTCTGACGAAATGTTTGTTTCATATTTTATCAAGTTTTCTTATTTTTAAATAACCATTTCTGAAATGCAGTGACAACCCTTTGGTTGTCTGTATAGTTCTACTTAAAGGAACCTTTGATCTCTAAATTATTTTATTCTTTCAGCTGCTTTGCAGGTCCAATACAGTTACATATTTAGGGTCCTCTTCCTTAATTTGAGAATGATACTTTCATCTTCATAATGCTTCAGGGTCCAAGGAGTGATTATCATCTGAGCTATTGAGAATTAGCAGCTCTAATGTGGAATTTTGCAAGTTTAAAGGTGGATAGCCCAAGTCATCCATTCCATTTATTTTTGTATCATTTTCTTCACTAAATAAGGTTTTATTTTTGTGGTAATAGCATCCCTAATGCAGGTCCACAGAGACTGTCAGCACCTGCTACCAGCCTCTTTTCCAATTCCTACTTTAAACAAATTCATGAACCCTGTGAGTTTTCTGCGCCAACATTCTGATCCCTCTTGTCCCAGAAAATAAGGTTTTAAAAATGGTGATCCTAATTTAACTCAGCAACTGAAAAGCTTTAGGGAAAATGACAGAAGACGACCTGTCTAGAACTCTCGGTGGAAAGGATAAAGAGGTTTATAAATCAAGGCTGTGAAACTGGAGCAAACATAAGCAGTACTAAAAAGCCAGAAGGAACACAAAGAGAAGGACTGAGGCAAATACCAGAGCACAGTGAGAACAGCAGTGTGTCTCTGTACGAGTGGAGCATGACTCCTTAGCACCCAGAAGAGTGGCAATGAGGGAAGAGGAACCAGGATCAAATCCCAGTGATTTCCTAGTGACACTGGGATAAAACCCTAGTGTTTTCCTAATTACACCAAGTTCAAGGAAAGTCTTCTTCAAAAGTGTTTCCAATAAGCAGCATACATCTACCTGAAGAGAAACCCATGCCTTCTACCAGCGCTGGAGTTGGCTGTACTTCTCAGCAGTCCGGGCCAGGGCCAGCACCCGCACCCAAAGGCATGCACACACAGCAAAGTTTTCTATATCTCCCCACAGACACAGAGAGCAAAGGAGAAGGGATGAGCCAAGTCTGTCACTGAAAGAAAGTCAGGCAATCAAGGCAATGTGAGAGAAGCTACAAGAGTCAAAACCTGGTGCAAGATTCCTCTTCCTGCAGTGGGTATTTTCTATTTTTTTCTTTCCAGACATGTCTAACTGCCTCAGATCACAATCCTTCTCTGAAACAGACAGTAATCTCTTGTAAAAGGTACCAGCTGCCCCAAGAAGGGTTGGATTCCTGGGGACCTGCTGTTTTAACTCTCTCCAATGCCCGAAGGGAGGCGCAAAGGCCGTTAACATTCTTACAGAGCACAGTGTCAGGCCAGAGGCACTGATTCAGCAGGTGCCCTGTCAGTTGTCCAGGCAGCAGATGCCATGCTGCTCTACAGACATGGCACTGGTAGGACAGCTTGACAAAATCACAGCAGTATCCTAGGAAAGAGGCAACAAGCTTCAGTGGCAACAGTGAAGATGATGCAAATAGCAGGCAGGAGCTAAGCCTGACAGAGAAAGGCCAGGAAGAAGGTAGAGTGGGATTTAGAATTAGCAGTGGCACAAGTAAAATTTCCAAGACACCATAAATTTGGGAAAGTGACAACACTCTGGATATACTGCCATGTTTACATGACTGGGTCAATGACTGTTGAGGACTTGCTTAAAAAAAAAAGGTACTTTTTTATTAACCCATACCAGGGGTTGATCACCATAACTGGTCTACTCTGGCCTCCAATCGGGAGCTCTGGAGACACACCATCTATAACGCTGCTGATGCCTTTGAGAACGCAGCAGGATCACTCTCGAGGAGAAAAGACAATGCAGAAAGAATCGTGTCTTGCCAACACCACCTAAGGAGTCTTTCTGCTGTGCCTTTTGCAACCGCTCTTGTCTATCTCGTATTGGCCTTTTTAGCCACCAGTGTGCTTGTAGAAACGTGGGTAGAGCCCTTCCCAAATCTTCATTCGTGAAGCCCGGCCACGAATAGAACGTTAGTCCCCCCAAACTAGTGCTAGTAAATTGTGTGTATGTTTGGGATGTTATGGTTACTAGTTACTTTCTGCTTATAAGACCTGCTAGTCAAGAAAAATAAAAAATATGAGAAATAGGCAAATTTCTTTAGAGATAGATCAAACAGGACGACCATTTCAGGCACTATTCCTTCTTGGGTTTATGCTCTCCTGTATGATGAGATCAGCACTGCAGCACATGCTTTCCTGCAAGGATGTATCTCAGTTGAAACCAGAGAGGGAAACCAAATGGAGGAGGGGGAAGAAGGGGGAAAAAAAAAAAAAATCAATAACCACTTTGAATTATTCATCCCCCTGAAAGAGGAATAAAAATACAAGCAAATGCCATCTTCATAACAGTAATCCCAGGAGAATTTTCTTTATAGGAGTCTAACTGTCTACTGCAGGTTTTTCTACAGAATCATTAGAACTCACTAGAATTTTAAAGGCAAAGAAGCAGGATTAGGTCAAACCCAAACCATTCACTTACCTGAAGGCAAATTGCAAATAGCCATTACCAATTTCCACAATAGCTACTGTCAAAGTGAAGGCAGACAAAAATCCAGAATAGGCCTCAGTTTACAAAAATCTGAATAAAACAAGTGGGGTCAGGTCATCTGAAAGAAATACATCCTTGTCCTATTATGTTGTTCAGAGGTTCAGAGATCTTTTCCTTTTTGTTTTCTTAACTATCAGAAATTTAAGTCTCATCCAGCACAACTATCCTAAAACAATAAAGACCAATATCACAGGGGAAATCCCTACTGTTTTACATGGATTCAGAATGCATTCTACCAAAGCCATTTAACAAAGGCCTGAGAAGTCCAAAACATTGAGTTATTCCCAAGCTACTACCTCAAGGACAGCCCAAACTTAGTATTTCTTTTAAAAAGAAAACAAAAATATTCACATCTACCAGAACACAAAGTACTAAAGAAAACAAAACCACAAAATATGCTTGTTTTACATTGTGTCCTGAAGAAAGGTCCAACCCTTCCCCAATGATCTCATCATTATTTTCCTTTTCTATCAAATTAAAGGGTTAATCTCTCAAGGTCCATTCAAAGAGATCATGACCCCTCAAATCACTCTGTATGACAGACAGTACAGCAGGACTGGCTCAGCTCAATGTACTCCCTCTGTCCTTGAAGGATAAAAGAGATTGCTCCAGGACAAACCCAGTTATTCTTTGCCTCTGTATGCACTTCAAGATTTTGAATTCCATGAACTGCCAACATTTAACCACAAGGTCTGGTTTTAGAAGCACGAGTAATAATTTAATGGGGCAAGTTCTAACTTTAGAAATCACGACTGTGGTGATTTCAACTCTAGGAGCTTTGAGCGAAGAAACTTGCAAAACTGGAAAGTTAGTTATCCATGGAGATAAAGTGCAAAAAACAAGGAAAAACCTCACCAAGCATTATTTTTGTCTGTGTCATGTATAAGGACTAATTCTTAGTAGAAAATAACTGCATTGGTTTATTTCTAGTTGAATAATTATATCAACAGAGTCTGGTTTGTGAAGACTTACTCTCAAATAAGCATGTGTGCATCGGGAATTCCCCCACTAGCATGGTACTGACAGCTTTGCCAGCAGCTCCCACACACACCAGTCCTAAGGGAGGATGGGAGAGGGAGCAGGTCGACCACAGCAGTGACCTGTACTGGCTCAGCTTTCCACCACAGCAGTCTCACTGCCCCTGCAGCAGAGGAGCCCCATATAGAACATCTATGGCAGAAAGCTTATTCTCTACCATTTCCCCCCATGATAGCAGGAATTCTTGGCTATGTTGAATATTTTCTTTTAATTAACATGTGTGCCTGTAGTACTCCGTTTAGGCACAGTCCTCTTCATAAATGACTCAGGTTCTGCACTCAAAGGGATACTGAGTAAGTTTGCTGATGATACTAAACTGAGAGGAGCTGTTGACTCCCTCGAAGGCAGGGAGGCCCTGCAGAGGAACCTTGCCAAATTAGAAGGCTGGGCACTCACCAGCCATACGAAGTTTAACAAGGACAAGTGCTGGATTCTGCAGCTAGGGTGAGGTGACCCTGGATGTACAGACAGACTGGAGAATGAGAGGCTGGAGAGCAGCTGTGGGAAGGGACCTGGGGGTCCTGGTCGATGGCAAGTTTGATATGAGTCAGCAGTGCCCCGGAAGCCAGGAGGGCCAACCGTGTCCTGGTGGGCATCAGGCACAGCATCGCCAGGTGATGGTCCCACTGTACTCTGCACTGGGACAGCCTCACCTCAAGTCCTGGGGCCAGTTTTGGGCACCACAGTATAAGAAAGATCTAAAGCTGTTAAAGAACATCCAAAGGGGAGCTACAAAGATGGTGAAAGGCCTTGACGGGAAGCCATATGAGGAGCAGCTGAGGGCACTTGGTCTATTCGGCTGGAGGAGAGTGAGGGCAGAGCTCATCAGGCTCTCAAAAGGGGAAGCAGAGGGGCAGGCACTGATCTCTTCACTCTTGTGACCTGAGGGAACAGCTGGAGCTGTGTCAAGGGAGGTTTAGGTTGGATATTAGGAAAAGGTTCTTCCCCCAGAGGGTGCTCGGGCACTGAACAGGTTCCACAGGGCAGTGGTCACGCTCCCAAGGCTGCCAGAGCTCAAGAACCATTTGAACAACATTCTCAGGGACATGGTGGGACTGTTGGGGATGTCCTGTACAGGGCCAGAAGTTGGACTTGATCTTTGTCGGTCCCTTCCAACTCAGGAGATTCTATGATAATTACCCATGGTTTATAACAGACCAATGATGCATTTAAATAAAAGAAGAACACCTTACCTAAAAGACCTAAAAGTGTACAAAACACAAAAATGACACTTGCCCAAAAAACCCCACAAACAATACCTAAAACATGCATTTGGTTTAAAACAAAAACAGGAGACTGTCTTCAGGTAGTGAATTAAATTTTCTTTGCAGTGTTCTTCATATTCCAATGCTCAAGCTCAGGAATTGACCTATTTTCCTCTACTGTTTCACACAGACCAGCAGGATAAAGCAAAAAGTAAAAAAAAAAAAGAAAAGAAAAGAAAAGAAAAAAAATTACAGAATTACAGATGGGTTAGGGATCTGGTGTGGATCCTCTGCAGTAACATGTGTCATAGCAAGAAATCAAGAAAAGCTGATTGCCTGTCCACACAATCCCCTAAAGTTTCCAAATCAAGCAGCAAGGCATTCCACTATATAGAAGAGAATGAAAATAAGTTGGTACTTCAAAAGCAACCTCAAGGTACAAGCCCTTAATGATCCCCATTAACTCCACTTCAGAATTCCTGGTTTTCTAGCACAAGGAAAATCATAATTTCTCAGTATCAAGCAAAAAGCACATAATCTCAGATTACCCAGGAAAGAAGCAACATCAGATCAGGAGGGGAAAATGGTGCCTCTGGTCTGAAATGTTAAATTCTTACAGGGGGAAAAAAGAGGCACATGTTCCAGCAATGCCATAGTTAATAAAGCAAGGCAAAATCCTGGAACAGAGCTAGTCAGACTGTAGGGCATCTGTTTTCTAAGGAGATAGGAATTATGGCATTAAAATTACAATAGCACATGACAACAATTAATCTCAGTGCAAAATAGGATTAACAGGTGCTGTCCACACTGTTTTTCCACTCTTTTGAATATGGACTTAGAAGATTTTATTTCCCAAAATAGCAGCTCAGATTCTAGATGAGACCACTCCAGGAGTTCCGCTGGGTCCCACTGGCTGTGCAGGGTGCAGCAGAGCAGCAGCTACAGCCTTGTCCTCTTTGCTGAGGGCCTGCCACCATTGCCAGGGTGCACAAGCACCTAGTGCTGATGGCATGGCCTGTTTCTCTGGCATCTGGCACATTAATGCCACCCATTACTCCGCGCTGAAGCAGTGAGATAGGGCACATTTGCTGTCTGTGATTGGCTTTCTACCCCATGAAGCCACCATGGGAAGTATAGCAGAACCTGAGAGCCAAACCATGAGACTGCATTCGGTAATGGCTCAGCCTTGGTCCTCAGCCCCTGAACAACAGCAGCATGGAGCACCCAAAGCTACTAAGCTGAGTGGAAAACCTGGGTAAACAGGAATTGAGAGCAGCTGATCACAGACTCAGTCCAGGAGCCCACACCAGTACCAGGGATTCTTTAAAAGCAAAGGAAATGAGTTGGGGAGCTGCATTCACAGCACAGTAGAGGGAAACAGATCAAAAAAATCTGTCAGAAAATTATACACAGCTGCTGAAACTGTCACATGTTAAAGATTATTTTCCTACTTAATCCTTCTTCCCCTTGGCTCATCTTGTTTGCCTTAGCAAGGTCCAGTTGACAAGGACTGGAAAAGCCTATTCTAAGCCACTGCATTAGGGATACTAGAGAAAAGTGCATAGAGCTACAGCAAAATAACGATACACAACACATTCACAAGGCTTTCCTTACCAAAATCTAGATGTGACTGATGCCAGAATCCCAGCAGCATTCACAACAAACCCCAAACCAAAAACAAACACCAAAAAACCCAAAACCCAAACCACCCAAAGCTTGTATTAACTTGTACTAAGTATCTCTAGTTCTAACACCTTTGCTAAACATGGAGCAACATGATGACTCCAAGAGTAGCATGTATTAGAACTTGTCTTATTTGGGAGGTCCCTCTGTCACAGCAGTTGCTGTGCTTACAATGCACATGGCCATCAAGAGAATGCTGCCTTTGTCAAGCTAAAAATATGTCACTGCAACACACAAAAAAATAAAGCCAAACCCACAAATACCAACAACCATCCCCCCTGCCCTTATTTTGTGTACAACTACTGTGATGGACAACATGAAATAGTTACTGGAGCACGGTTTAAAGAACTGTTCTGCATCATACAGATCATCCATTAACCATTATAAAATTAAACA
This sequence comes from Corapipo altera, assembly GCF_003945725.1. Classification (NCBI taxonomy): domain Eukaryota; kingdom Metazoa; phylum Chordata; class Aves; order Passeriformes; family Pipridae; genus Corapipo; species Corapipo altera. The sequence goes on from NW_020884997.1 coordinate 1,056,100, forward strand.
GCTCTCAGACACTGGACAAGATGGAGAAAATATCTTCAACAGCCTTTGCTGGTTTTCTGCTGGTATTGAGTGGAAGCATATGTCCCCTCCCCACCCTTTTTTTTTGTTCTTAACTGGCTCACTCAGAACTTTTGAACACTTATTAAAAAACAATGAACAGAGAATAAATCTACATCATCAATGTAAAGAAAATGCATCTCTAGGCAAAAAAACCCAACAAACCAACAGCAACAACAAAAAAATCCCCAGAAGCATTAAAATGGGTTACATACTAAAAGATGGCAGGTGTCTTGCTGAGGAAAAAAATAAAATTAAAAAAACTTATATAAAGTTGATAAAAACCACACCTGCAACCCTTGAAATGCCCGAGTTGTCAGAAAAAATGCCATTTGCACACTCAGATGCTGAACCCTAACTGTCATTGCACCTTTCCATCAAGAGGCCCCAGCTTCCAGCCCCTGGGCCAGCCATGCACAGGCCTCAGCCCAGTTTTGTGGAAGCCAGACAGATTCCAGATACTGCTGAAGTCTGGAGTGCAGGTAGGACGGTTTGCTTTGTGGTGATATCACTCAAGAACAAGAGTTAAGGATGAGAATTGGAAATCTTATAGTTTCAATTATTACAAGAAATCATATAAGCACCATGCCATAAATAAGGCCCACAATTATAGAAAGGCAGTAACACTGAGTATTCACTAAAATAAAGAACCCAATATTTTGCTAAAGTTCATAAGTAATGGACCTTGTTTGCAGGTGATCAGTTTTTTCAATTCTTTAAAAGTTTCATGAACTCCATGAGGGAAAAAGATCTGGGAGAACAATGCATGCTGTTGCTCCTTATGAAGATCATAAAGTGTTGTGTCTATCAATTCAGGTTTAGCATAGAAAACCAAAATGATTAAAATGTTCAAACAGTGGCATTATCATAATAGTCTCAAAAGGAACTCTCCAATTTAGGAAAAAAAATAAAATAGAAAAGAAGTCAAAGCTAGAAGATGAGGTCATTACCTCTCAAATGGTAGAAGCTAGGGAGCACCCAGGAAAGCTAGATCAAATAAAAATAGAAGAGGAATTTCTTCTCCAGATAACAGTCAGTGAATTTCAAAAACGTACTGCTACACATGACTGTGGAGGCAGACAGCATTTGTAGAGTCTAGATTCAAGAGGAATCAAACAGCTTTTACTAGAAGGAGTTGCTCATGGTCTGAACATCCCTCCTTCTAGCATTGTGCATAGATAGGGAGGGACCTATGAGGGGGAAAGGGCCATCATTGGGGCTTGGTAGACCCCTGATCTGAACCAGTAAGGCATTTCCTTTGATCTTACTTGCTTTTAAAAAGTTGAACAGAATTTTCCCCTCAATATTCAGCAGAGGAGCTTAACAGAACCAGAGCAGCTGTGAAAAATCACTTCTTCCATAGGAATGATGCTTCCCATGAATAGATCTGTACGATTCACTGAAGCCTCAGCAATTTCAAATATACAATAAATACATACAGAAATGTGAGTTGCCCAGGGTCAGTTTAAAGCTTACATGAATTTTAGGGCAAAAGAAGCACCATTTGCCCTTTCAGTCAGTAACACCATTTGGGCAGAACAGCACAAAAGCAAGAAACTGTTGATGCTGAACCTCTGCCCAGCTGAAGTGCAAAATAGCTTATTGGGGCTCTAGTTTCTTATCTTCCCTGTAACTTTTGGGTGTCATAGTGAGAACCACAGCACTCATGGCAGGAACAAAGGAACAGTTTGAAATACAAAAGGCAAACAGATTAAGCCTGACAACTCTTTGGCCCAAGCCACTAAAGCAGGGTCAGTATGCTGGCATCAGATGTGTGAAATGCAGACCAGTATTACTTGTCAAAGAGAACCCTGAGGATATGTAGCTCTCTTACCATTAAAACATCTGCTAAAGATGGTAAAAGCAGCATCTTGAAATTAAGTTTTATATATGTGGTCTTTCATGTTCTCGCTTTTGTGCTATCTCTTGTTTTAAAACTAAGCTCTGCAGGTCAAATAGAGCCAAAAATATCCAGTAAATATTCCTGTTCTGTATTTGAAAGAAATAAAAATATATTTTAAAGATGATCAAATTTTAACAGTAATGGTGGTGGGAGATTGCAGCAATCAGACTAAGTAAATGCAAAAAGATAATTTCTGTACAGGATCTAAGACTGACTAAGAAGCTCTCAGGTTCCAATCTGAACTCCAGCACCCTGGCATTTAAGTCCTAGAAGACTGGAAAACCCATCAGCACTAAAGATTCAAATAGAATACTAAATTAATGTCAATCAGCATGGTTTTACAGAAAATATGACCTTACTTCTTAATAAAAAACAAATAAGCTTGTCAAAATCTCAAAGGTTGTACTGATATAGTGCAATCATTATTTCATAAGGCATGTCATGTAAGTCTGCACTGTGATTCATGCTGCTCACTGTATCCATAGACAACCTGAAAAGGAGGAAAGAGCAATGCTTGGGATTGTTGCAGCCACATGTACCAACAAGAAACACGGGCTGCACTTACAGCATGGGAAACTGTATTTTAGGAGACTGCAATTGATGGGATCTTTGAGGTCATGCTCAGTGTGACCAATACAGCCCTCAAACACATAAGGAAGAAGCACAGAAGCTGACAAATGCTCACTTTGGTATTTCTCTGGTCAGAAGTATGTTGGCAGACAAAAGATGCAGGACAGTTAATTGCTCAAGGACTACAAATCGCATCCAAAGTTCAAAGAATCATTGTTGCATCTCTGAAAAAAAAAAAAAAATAGTGCTAGCTACTGACTTTTTTGCTACCTGAACATGCAAATTAAGGATATAGCAGTCCTTTTATTAACAGCCAAGAGCTGAATAAAATCCATCACTGAATGATCTATGTTACAGAAGTCTCTCTAGCAAGAGGTCACAGCTGTAAGGAACATACACTTTCACTGTAATTTAATTTTCACAAGCAATTGGTCTTTTGCCTCTTGTCTAAAACAGCTTTTGCTTGAACACACAACCTGATCATCTGTACTATCTAAAAGCTATGATTTGAATAAACAAGGCAGCTTTTTTTACTGTCATGCACTTGATACTGATCATTGAAGACTAACTAAGCAGTGCAGTGGAAAAAGCACATGGCATAAACTGACACTCCAAGCCATTCCACCTTCCAGGAAGAAGATGAATCACTTGCACAAGTAAAAACATTGACCTATATTTGTTACTGTAAAAGGAAGATCAAATTCAGACTTTGAGACTAAGATGTGCATGGTGGGCTTGTGTATTTGCCTTTGCGTCCTATCAGATTTGTAACTTAATATCAACCTGGTTTGTGCCAGGAGTAAAACTCCCTGTCCTCTCACTGTTGCAAAGCTGAATTCACAGAAGCACAGAACAGCCCAGGTTGGAAGGGATCCTCAGAAGATAACCTGGTTCAACTTTTCATGGGAAAAGACACATAAATTGTATTATCTAGCACCCTGTCCAATTACATCCTGAAAACCTCCAGTGATAAAGGACTCATGACCCTGGGGAGGTTTTTCCTGTGACTGTTCTCACAGGAGAAAAAAAAAAATTCCTACTGAATTGAACACTCTCCCAATGCAACTTGCAGTCTGCCCCTTGTGAAGGGAAAGCCTCCATCCTCTTTGTAGGCGCCTCTATGTTCCACAGAGGCAGTAAAACAGATTCTTCTCTTGGTCTGAGTTAAAAGCCTTCTAGGAGTGTTCATCTAAAAAGGCAGCTGCCTTTAGGAACTGTAATGTAACTTTGCCACATTCTCAGTGAGCTGTGGCAGATGTATCCTCATCTGGCACTAAATGTAAAACAAAGGCATCAGTAGGATGTGAAGGATGAGTATTAGGCTGAACATGAAAGGCTTCAGAGCCTGAAGGCCATCTTCCTGCAAGGCAGCTAGTTTTTAGACTCTTACACAAACCCTCATGGCTTTCAGCATAAAGCATTAAGCTTGCAAAGAAAAATGCAAGCTAATACTCAAAAGTGTTTAATAGTTCTCATAATCCTTTTACAGAGGCAAGAAAAGTATATATCAATGTTTCATTATTTCAAGAATTTGTTCCATCAAATTCAACCTGAATGGTATTTTTTTAATCACTCGATTTTCAATTATGTCATTAGCTATTTATAAAAAGTTTTTTGAAGACCAACACAAAGTATAATTTGAAAGAAAAGATCACTGGGATGGCTGTTGAGCTATTTTAAATCCCCTAGTCAAACTGAAAGTGGTTGCTAATATTCGTGGAGTTAAGTCTACTGCTAAGCACATCAGAAACAGGTGCAGCTGAGAGCTGGCTACACTTTTCCTTTCCCCAAAAATGTACTAGAGAAAAGAGATCCTGTGCAGAGCTAGCAGGAATGTGTAGTCCCGCAGGAAACTCTGCAGCTGTACAATGATGGCAAAGGGCTCTGACGAAGAGTGGCAGCATGCCTAGTACCACATTAAGCTGCAAGCCTCCAGTTCAGGACCAAGTCTATACAGACAGTTTACATCAGAATTTCTGTTTACTATCCATCCTTCTCTCAGTAACTTCTACATACCAAAGCCTGGCCCCTAATTCTGTGGCCTACAGGCTTCCTTAAACAGACTTCAGGGACTTAAGAGTCCCAAAACACTTTTGCCTGGTAGGTTAAATCACTTACCTGTAAGTTTGCTGATCTCTTTAAAGAGCTACAAGACATTTGAAAAGCAGAACTTCCCTTTGCAGAACTCCTCCCAGGTAGACACAAATCCTGCCTTTTATTATAGTTGCTGCTGATTTGCTTAATAGGCCTGATAGTTGGTTAACAGACTTGCAGTTCCTCAGATCCCTCATGGAACTGTCTTCATAGACTGGCAACACGTTCATCACCCTTTGCTCCTCAGAAACCAAGCAAGGGAAGTGAATGGGATACACTTTGCTAATATTAATCCAGATATTTCAACTCTGACTTAGAAGAATTCTTGGGCAAATGTTATACTCACAGTATCTTATTTGTGCTTTGGTCTATTTGTACCACAGGCCCTGTTACAGCTGCTTCAAATTGAGACATCTTCTGCTGAGTGTTTCAATTGATATGTTTCATACAGAGTATTTTAATCCCTAAATGCATACACATGCACACATTGCCTTGCAAGGAGGGCAACTTTTCATTCCCATGTTAAAAAGTCACAGGAGAGTTGAGACCTCTCAGTCAGTGGTACATTTGAGAAGAGTCCAGGTACTTTCTTTCACAGCTGTCCATTAGGAGAACAGCTTTCTCAACTGGAAAAATACATTCAGAAGCTTTGACAACAGTGTAAAACATACAGTGAGCTATAAGACAGTCTTATATAAAATAGATTTCACAACAGTGTCATCTGTGCTTACTATGGTAACTTAACATACATTATGTAAAAGTATTATAATCAGAGTTAAAGCTTTTATCGAGCTAGGTAAGCACACTTTCTAACTGTTAATGTGATTTTTTATAATGCTCTTATTCATTGTTCTCAGAAAGGGAGATAGGCCTTCAAGAAGAGGAATTCAGAAAGTCATCTGACTACTCTTACATACTACTCACATAGATAGTAAATAGCTAATGAAGTAAAACTGTATTGTGCCACCTCAATAAAGTACAGAAGATGGACAGATGAATTCCGACTTACTGGTTTAATAGGCTTTTAAACAGCACATATTTCTATTCAACACCATTCTCTGTAATAAGATATGTAATTCTAAGTTAAATTCATTGCATCAAACATACCTTTAAGATGGTTCTTTAGCATTCAGTTCTGCAGAATCCTGGGCAAACAAGTCACTAATTGAATCACAATCAGTTTTATCCTTGTTTGTTTGTTTGTTGTTGTTGGGTTTTGTTTGTTTGTTTGTTGTTGGTTTTTTTTGGTTTGTTTTTTTCCCCAGATCCAACAGAAGTAAAAGTTAATGCCTATAAACCAAAAAGCTGACCTTTGACTTCGGAAGAAAACTGAGCCAGATGTCGGGTTACAAAGAGCCGCAGTTGCTGATTCAGGTCACAGTAGAGAGTATTAATGTTCCAGGAACGAATTCCTGGGAAAAAAAAACAACAACAAAACAGTGAGCTGTCATTTCATCTACTCCAGAAATGCAAACAGAGAAAAAGTTAACAGGACAGACAAGGACCAGTGATGCTCTTCTAGATGAGCATACTTAGGATCAAGAAAGCCTTCAGAAGCAGAGGGCTGTAAGTTGCTTACCTTCCATAAAACATTTCTCCCTGAAGGACATGCAGTGAGAAAGTTTTCATTCAACTTGGGCTTCAGGCAAGGGAAGCCAACAAGCTACAAGGGATGAGGCCAAATAAGTTACACTACCAAGCAAATACATAATGTTAGTTTTACACCTTCTGTGCTGTCCAGCATTGGTCACCTGTAGAGATGGGCTACTGGCTGGTTATGCTACTGACAGCTCAGACACCAGTTTCTCTGCTCGTATCGCCTGTGCATCCTCCAAGTCACAAAAGCTTCCCCACAACTGGCTCTGCCTAATCACTTCTTCAAAGCCCCTAATCCCACTGAGTTTGCTCTTTAATCTATATAGTCTTTGCAAGCTAATTGCCTTCATATCACAGCAGGAAGCTGCGTCTGCTCCCAGAGCAAGTGGCACCAAGCCATACTGGGGAAGTCACCTTCAGACCTCAGTGTGAACAGTTGTACATTCTAGAAGACACCAAACACTACAGACCACAGATCTGCATATCCCAGTAGAGAGGAACCTCTCCTAGATGGTGCAACACTACACTATGGCACCATGAACAAAACCAGGATATCAGCATGAATCCCTACTCCAGCCTCTGGCGCTCATGCCTGCTGAGGTACAGATGTTGAAGGCCAGACTTCTAAGGTTAACTGAAATAAGAATTTCAGCCCCAGTATTTATTGTTGGGGTCCTCCCTAAGAGTTCTTCCACCATCTCTCTTGCATAAAATGCAAAAGTTTTATTGCCTCTGATATCTGCTTTCTGTCAAGGGACACGTGTTGATTTTTCATGCAGACATCATTCCCATTTACTGCAGTTCTAGTTTTCCAGGTTGTGCAACAGCTTCTGCTAGCCTCTGGCAGGACGGGATCCTCGAGGACACAAGCTCCAGCTTTCTACACATACCAAGACAGAGTTAGTAATCATTGCATCACACAGGTCTCAGGGCCTTAGCAGCTAAAGAAAACTTTGTGTTTGTTTCTTTTGCTAGTGACACCTGACACAGCAGACTAATAGAGCTTATTTGTTAGTTGACAGTCTGCTCTGCAGACTTAAAAACCCTCTGAACTTAAAAAAAAGCAAAACAGGAAAAACAAACAAGACAAACAACCTACCAGCACCTTTCAGTTTGGACGTGGGATACAAACAAATGAAACATGTAATAAAAGATAGGGAGCAAGAGGGTGAACAAAATGTTTTTCTGTGCTACACTCTTAGACAGCACAATTGTTTAAACAAATGTCCAGTATAAGAGCATCTTAATGCAGTACTGATGAACATTCTGACCTAGACAGGAAAAAGGTAGCGCTCTGCAGGGCAAATCCTGCTGACTGTAGCTGCTGTGTCATTGTCATCGTGTCCTATTGCAGCAGTAAGTGCTATTTGAGGTACTGCTACATCTAGGATGCAGAAAGAATAGATGCTCTTTCAGAGCAAGGAAAGGGAAGAGTGAAATTATTTCACTCACTGTTGTATTTATTCAACCTTTTTCCCCTACAGGTAGTCTGAGGTTACTTATAATCTCTCCCAGTTTGCCACAATTCCAATTTATCACTCCATGGCACAGGAGTCAGAGCATTGTTGATTAGAATCCTCTGCCATGAGAGTGCAGACTATACCATAATAAGGTTTCTAAATGTTCAAGCTCTTTGCACGTGAAAAGCCTGGGTAAGGGACCATGTGACTCATCAGTTTTCCATCTCATTCCTTATGCCCTTGTGAATGTTTTATTTCCTGCTGATGTAAGTGGCTTAAAAGATTTGGCATTTCCTCCTAATACTAGACCTAGTCTTCCAGATATGGTTTCAGAATTAGACAAAAGTCACACAGGAACAGAAAAAAAGACCATTATTTATTAGACAGCATTTTGGGAAAAGTGTCATTCAAGCATCCCAAGGTTAAAGTCACAGCCTACAAAGCTCTACACCTGTAAAAAAGCAGGTTCTGTAACGTTCTATAGTCACTATTGCATTCTCCTGAACCAAGGTACAGAAAGAAGTCTGGATAAAACATACTTCTTGGATCAGTCGGGGTAAGAGATTTGTAGACTGAAAAAATCTCTTTCGGTGTTGACTTTGTTGTTTGTTTGGGGGTTTTTGCACAGACAGGGTGCCACAGCCAACAAAACAGACATAAAACAAACCCCAGCTTTTTCCTCCTTTGTATTCACTGCTCAGCAGCCTGTTCTACCCTCGCACAACCCTCATGTGAGCCCTCTCTAGCACCTAACACTTAAGAAACAGGAATCACCATATGCGTGCCATTTCCACATTTCTTGAAGTCTCTGAATCAAGGGTACAGACATCTGCAAATCGTAATAGTTTGACTAGACAGATCTCCAGACTCCGCTGCCATTTTAACCATTCTCATTTTTCATTTCTTTCTTCCAATTTGCAAATCTTGGTCTATTTCAAGAAGAGATCATTCTCCCATTTCGCAGTAGGGAAACTCCTCTAACTTGCTGGAGGTCCTACTCCATGTCAGTGACAGAGGAAAGATTGAAAACCAGGTTTACAGCTCCCCAAATAGTTCACTTCTACTGTTAGTAAATTACCAATACTGCTGAAGTGGCTCCCTCTCATGCAAATGAAAGAAGTGTTTGCACTTGGCAGAATTTCAGCAGGTTTCTAGTCAGTGAAGGCCAATGGGAGAATTTACTTCTCCTGTGGCAATTACAATTTATGTTGCAAATGGTTTTCTTTTTCCTCTGCAATGGGAATTTCCAGGTTATCACCATATGACTGCAGAATCAGAGTGAAATCCACTAGTTTACAGTCTGATTTGTCACTATTTCAAAGTTTCAGAGAATGGATAAGGGTGTAGGTTGGCACATCAGTTCAGTGAAGTGCCAAGTGAAGATGATCACCCTGTTGTGCAGGAAGCAGTAGCCCCTTCAAAGAGGGTCTTTCAGAGGCCAAATTGTCATAATCTCATCTACCTCTACTGACTAAAACCATCTCTTGAAAAAGGCATGAAACACCCCTCTCGAAGCAGCTAGTAAGTGGCCTGCCAGCAGAGACAGCTGGAAAATATGAAGTAGAGAAATTAGACAAGATCTGACATTTTTACACCCATCCCTCTCTTAAATCGCACTGTCCATCTGTTCCTCAGTACTGCTGATGCTTGAGAGGAAAACAGTCACAGAAGTATCTCTAATAATATAATTTGGCCAACAGTTATAACTTATCCTTGGCATCTTTCAAATCAATGTGCCTTGGAAATGGGGAGCGGGGGGAGAAGTGCACACAGAGACAGAAGGCTGTGACCTTTTTTCTTGAAGATGTACTAACTGCTTATTGGAACAGGGATTCCCTTAAGGTCGTGATGTAAATGAGCACCTATCCCTTCTCTTTTTGCTAGAAACTATCAGAAACTGACACAAAGGAAGAACTACCATCTCACCACCTCCTCCCTTAATTTTAAACAACACTGTATCTAATATACAAAGACTAATTCATTGCTGAGGCCTCTGGGTGCTATCAGGATACGGATAACAAAGGAGCAAAATGTTATGACAGCCCTATCCTGCACTGTGTCACTCCTGAAGCGTAGTGTGGCCTGTCCTCCCTTATTCTGGTTCATGCAGTTGCTCTGTAGACAGGGAGAAGCCACATCACAACAGAGCCCTGTTCACAGCTGTCCCTGGCACCACAGGGAACAGACCAACAAGACAATTCCTCCAGGAAGACAGAACTTTGGGGTAAGATGGAAACAAGATGCAATCCATCAACCCATTAATAAAACAGAGATCGAGGGGAAAGAGAACCATGAAATACCTTCAAGCTTTAAGACATTAGAAAACAGCGTTAACTGCGTGTCACTAAAGCAAATAAAGGAATGCTCAGGGGAGAAAAAAATTCTACAGCCGTGTCCTGCCTGGCTGTCCGCAGGTGCGGCCGGGTCGCTGCATCACGGAGGCCGCCTGCCGCCGCAGAGACCGGGCCCGCATTGCGCCGGGGGCCCGAGTCCCGCCCGACCCCGCGGGGCCTCGCCCGATGCCCGCGGCCTCCGCCCCCGTCCCGCGGCCCCAGTAGCGCCTCGACCCTTCCCGCAGCCGCTGCCTGCGAGGCTCCACCCCTGCCGCCGTCCCTCCGGGAAGAGCGGGAACGAAGCCCTGCGGCGGGACGGTGGTACCGCAGGGCGGGGAGGGCACCGGCAGCTCCGCCTCGGCCCAGGCGGCAGCGGGAACGGCGCGGCAGACGCGCAGCCCCGCGGCGCTCGGGGGCAGGGGCCGCCCCCGCCCCGGGCCCTCCCCGCGCCCCCGCTGCTCACCGCGCTCCAGGGCCCCGCGCAGCGCGCCCCGCTCCGGCTCCGTCCCGATCTCCCCGATGACGGCGAGCAGCGCGTGCCGTCGCCCTCCCGGCAGCCGCGCCGCCGTGTCCATAGAGACCGGCCCGGCCGCCGTCTCCATGGCAACACCGCGGCCGCTGCTGCAGCGCGCGCTCACTGGCGCGCGGCTCTTAAAGCGCTCTGAGCCCCTCCCTGATTGGCCGAGCTGGCACGTGGGCCTG
>NW_020884997.1:1067214-1114362 GCF_003945725.1 Corapipo altera
CCCCGCTCTGCCGGCCCCAGGCCGGTCGGGCCCCGGGGTCCCGCTGCTCGCCCGGCCCTGTCGCCCCCGCTCTGCCGGCCCCAGGCCGGTCGGGCCCCGGGGTCCCGCTGCTCGCCCGGCCCTGTCGGCCCCGCTCTGCCGGCCCCAGGCCGGTCCTGCCGGCACGGCGGCTGCCGGTGAGCTCCCGCCGGCGCTGGGGCGCGCGGTCCTGGTCCCTTCCGTCAGGATGGACAGAGCGGCACAGCGGCAAGCTCGGATGCTCAGACCTTTGAAAGAAGGTGAAGTTGGTTTTGTTTTTAGTTTACTTTAGAATTTAGTTACTTCAATAGAGAAATCCACGGAGATTTTTAAATGCCTGGTGTTGAGTTGCTGCAATACCCACAATAAATCATGAAAGCCATCAGTGCTAGAGATTCCAAGGCTTGGCAGCATCATTCACCTTCTCTCTCCTCCATTGCATGGCAGTGAGAAGGTCAGGACTTCATCGCTTCCTGGTGGTTCTTCCTGTTCAAATAAAGACAAGTGTGATGCTCTCCAGCGATAAGTCATGGGATTTCCTGGATTCCAGGTACACAAGATGCAAGAACAATATGACCATTGCTAGCCACCAGTGCAAAACTGGTGAGAGCTGCTCATGGCTGTGCTAACAGGTCACGGTGCAAGCAGTTCTTACTGTCTGGGCTGACTGGAGAGGCCCTAACTCAGGGCCCAAGTCCATGTTGCTCACAATTCTGGCCAGCCAAGCTCCAAAGCAGTTCAATGCAGATGGCCTCAAGCTGAGACAGGGGAGATCCAGACTGGATATCAGAAAACTTTTTTTCACTGTTTGGGTGGTCAGGCACTGAAACAGGTAGCCCAGGGAAGTGGTGGAGTAATCATCCCTGGGAGTGTTCAAGAGCTGTTTGGATCTGGTGCTGGGTGGTGTGGTTTTAGTGGCTTAGGGCCTACAGTGGCAGTGCCAGGTAGATGGTTGGACTGGATGATCTTGAAGGTCTCTTACAACCTTGATGATTCTGTGTTTCTATATGCAAAAGCTAAGCAACCTCAACGTATGAGACTTCTGCATGCTGAACAAGGGAGAGGCACCAGAAAGTAGTTTCAGATTAAAAAACCCATGTCTTTTCTGACAGGAAAGCCAGCTATGGTAAAACAAGTCAGCAATAATGTGAAGCATTTCCTAAAACAGTGTCAGCTTCTGCTCCACAAGATTTCCAGAGCTACAGTTTAGGAACTTGATGGACAGATAAGTCCTGCCCTGTTTTGCTCCCTCATACACACCAAGCCTGCATTGAGGACATACTTGAAACCTCAGAAGGTTCTGACTGTCGGCATTCTGGCAAGCACATGTGGACCTATAGCGTCACAGGACTCCAACAGAAGATTATCAGGAAATAAGACAACCACAGAAAGGGAGAAAAATACAGAATATTTATCTCTGCAGGCTACAATTGATGTTACTAGCTTAGGGAGTTTTCTCAAACTGAGATCTTAAAGGGTGCTCTAGCTCTCAACATAAATTAGGAGATGATGCAATAAGTCTTTTTCACATTAAATTGTAGTGACACCACTGGCTATGATCTTTACGAAATAGAGGATTAATGTATCAAAAGAGTTTAATTTATTTCTCTGTGTTGTAACCTGCATAGCAGCAAGAATTTAGTTTGTCTTGGGGATTGCACTGATCAGGTAGATACGTAAATGAAGAAATAAACCTGCAAATAAACGTCAGCATACATTAAATTCTGTTATGGAAGTAGAATTGTAGATCATGGAAGGAAAACATGACAACAAAACACAAAGACAAAAGATTTTCAGATATTTTGATACCAGCTAGTAGAAGTACCTTCTGTTTTCAGGTGATTCAGTCTTGCTGCTTATTTTTGACATGGTAGCTTTCCAGAGCTGCAGCTTTTCACTGCAGTGCAGAGGTACTCCTCCAGCTGGCTTTCTGCCAAGTAGAAATGAAACAGGAGACATGCAAATTGGAGTGAAAGCTTAAAAAGAATATCCAAACACAGAGACTAGAATCTCTGGGGAAGACTTTCAATTAAAACATGAGTTCTGGTGATGGGATCCATTTGCATTCTTCTACTGTACCATCAGGTCATAGAACGATGGTATTTCTGTTGATTTCTGGTGTGGATCAGAGCTGTCCGTGGTCACGGTAGAATTGCGGTAGAATAGGCTCGAGTCCTAGTGTGTGTGCGCTGCATAAGGCAGCGAAGTGAGGGATTCCCAGCCTATTAAGTTCCTCCTTCTCCCTGTAAATTCACACTCTGGAACCATATAATAGACCTGTATCGCAATTATGGTGTAAAATTCTGCTTTCATGCACTGCAGCAGTAGCTGGCACACCCATGAAATACCAAAATCTGACTGGGCTGATTGCAGATATTAGAGGTCCTGACAAACATCACAGAAGAAGAGTGGCAAAAGGAGACTAAAGGATTACCTCAAACTATGGAGTATGATGAATCACAGGTAAATGATATCTATAAAAATGGATTTAGAAAGTAGGATCAAAATAGCGTAAAAAGGACTTTCATATCATGGGAAGAACAATCTACACAATTTCAATTTCTCAGTCCTGTAGCCTGGGACGATGACTTCCTGTCTTCACCAGCTAAAAATATCCGTATGAATAAAAGTTCTAAATCATACTTAAATGGCAATTCTTCTTTGAAGCCAAGGTGATTTTTAATCAATTAAATATTAAATACAAAGTGGCCAGAATTCTTACATTTTTGTTTAATCTTTCCTCATAACTAAAGCCAGTCAAAAAAATATAGCTGAAATGGTCAGGCAAAGCACAAGCATAAAAAATGAGCACAAATGGAATATTACTAAGATTTTTTTTGCAGACTAAACTGTGTGGGTTGCCAGCAGCCTTACTGAGCAGTGCAAAGAAATAATAATGCAACACTCTCCACCATAACTGTGTATATGTCTTTCACAACTTCCTCTGTTCAAGTAAAGCCATGCATTTGGCATTAACAAATTTGACCACCTGGACTGAGCTCTCAATTTTGTCCTACCCAGATTCATGCAAAAGTGTTGAATTGCAGAAAAACGAGACCGGAAGGACATCCTGGAGATAATCTAATCCAGCTTCCTATTTCAGACTAAGATCAACTATACCCCTTTGCTACTACTTTTTTTTTTAAAAAAAGTCTTAAATGTTAGAGATTGCATAATTTTTAGAACTTCTTTAGCCTTTTTAAATATTTTGGCTTATTTCTGTTTTGTCTTAATTTAAATCTGCTTCAGTTCACAAAAACAAATTCACAGTTGTGCTCTAAGCTGTGAATATGAGAAACAAATTATTTGCCATCCCCTTTTTTCTCTCTGACAACTGTTAGGATAGCCAAATCCTTTGTAATCTTCTCAGTAGACGTAGGGTTCAGCTTAGGCCTTGCCAGTGCAGAGTACAGGAATTATTTTTGATCTTTAAATTTGATCTTTAAATCATCAAAGCTTTGCGTTTCTGTGGACTAGCTCTGATAAGCTTTAGTAAACAAAGCTTGCGGGAGTTGAAGGTCAGACATCTTGGATCTTGAATTTGTGGCCCTTCAAAGACATGTTGGAGTAACCAGAAAATATAGCAGGAATTAACAAGGACATTATAGCCTGAAAGTTGGAGACTCTCTGAGTAAGGAAGAATTATAAGAGAACCAAAGAATGTGGACCAAATATTAGCTAATAAGGGATAGAATAGTAACTAAATGAAGAGAATGGTGTAACTTAGAACCAATGCATATTAATTTCTTTATTTGCTAAAATGTATAAACATGCGAAAAGTCTTGAAAGGAATATAGGTAGCTGGAATGATTCGCTACATATCTTTGGCCAGAATAAAGTAATGCCTGGCTCACTAACACAAGGCAGTGTTGGGAGGGTTTAATTTCTTCCCAGTGACTTTCGGTGATATATTCAAACTCACTATTTTTTAGGCAAGAAGTTGAACGCTGCAAGACAACAACAGTGTCATAATTTGTGCGCAAGGCTTCTTCGATAACCGTTTAGTAATATAAACACAGGGATATTAATGGGATTTCACTCCCCGGTGATATCCAGAAAAGGATATACCCGGTGGTGGCTGTCCGGGATACGCGGTGCTCGGTCTGTGCCGGAGACCGAGCACGGAGCTATTTTGCACCTTTAATGGAAAGGCGGTCGGAAGGGCACCGCGAGGAACCCCCTGGCCTGCCGTGTGCGCCAGGAGGGCGGCCGCTGCCTTCGCCCTCGAGCGAGCCCCGGCTCGGGCCGGGCGGAGGACACGAGGCTCTTTTGTCTCTCCTGGGCGCTCGCGGAGAGGCCGAGAGGGCTGCGCAGCTCCGACCCCCCGCCGTCCCCGCTCCGCGGCCTCAGTCGGTCCCGCTGCCCGAGTCAATCCCAGCGCCGCTGCCCTCGCGCGTTTCCCCGGTAACGGCGCGGGGCGGGCGGGTCGCGCCCGCCAATCGGCGCGCGGCAAGATGGCGGCGGCGGGAAGCGGGGCGTAGGGCCGGGCCGGGCTCCCACGGGCTTCTGGGCTCCGCCGCCTGCGGCGCCCTGCATGGAGCGCGGCGGCGGCGGCAGCAGCGGCAGCAGCGGCAGCCAGCTGGACCCCGGCTTCTCGCAGCAGGACACACCCCGCCTCATCGTGGAGGACTCGCAGCCCCAGGGCGCGGAGGCGGACGCGGAGCAGGCCTGGCTCGGCGTGCTGGCCCGCCGGCTGCCGGCCCGGCGGAGCCTGAGCCCCGTGCTGGTGAGTGCCCGGCGCGGCGGCGGCACCGCCCACCCCGGCCCACCCCGGGCCGGCTCTGACGCGGCCCTTGCCTCTCTCTTGCAGGAGATCGTCTGCGATCCTATCGGCAGCCGGGCGCCCAGGGGCGGCGGGGCGGACCGGGAGCGACCCGCAGGTAAGGGCGGGGCGCGGGGCTGCGGCGGGCCCGGGGGCCGCGGCGGCGCTGACGGCGCTCTGCTTGCAGAACCCATGGAGAGCCCGGCCCGCCTGGGCGCTGCTGGCCCGCGGGGCTGCGTCGCGGAGGAGGCTCCATCGCCCGGCAGGGAGAGCAGGTACGTTGGCGGGGCCGCGGGAGCCGCCATCCCGAGGCTCTCGGCCGCCGCCTCCGGGGCCTCTCCTGAGAACAGGCCAAGAACGCGGTCTCGGTGCAGCTGCGGCCGCGCCCGGCCCCCGCCGGGGCGTGTGGTACGAAAGGCTGGGAGGGCCCGGTCGGTGCCGAGCGACCCCTCGGAACACGAGCCGCGAGAAGGCGTCCTGCAGGAACCCCTGCGCGACGTGAGCGAGTCTTTCTGTTGCAGTGTCCTTGGAAAGACCGGGGAACGAGGTGAAGGTGATGTTGAGGACTGTGCTGCTTCGCCCTGTGCAGAAGGTAACTTCTCAGTTTCAGATCTGTTCTTGGGATTTTGAATCAGATCCACCATCTGTGCAGTTTTTCATTTGAGCTGCCTCGCTTGTCTCACCAGGAGTAGTTGTGCCAGCAGTAATGGCTTAGGAATTGGCATCTTCTTCTGGAAGTTAATACGTATACTTTGGTGTTTGAAATAAAAAGTGTTGATCAGTGTTAACTTGGATCTTGGAGGCTGGAAATGGTTTAAAAGAGGCAGGGATGCATCACAACAGCTAGGAAATGGAGCCTTATTATGAATTGGCGTAATGGTTGTTGTCATCAGAGGACTTTAAGACACAGGCTGTGTTATGAAAATTATTTTCTCATCATGGTATGAAAACCTGCTGCAGTACCTAGTGGCGTTACAAAAGATCTTGCTGATTAATGCTGATTACTGAGTTAATGGCCACTGTCCCTGTTTTGTGACTGTATTTTAATTTGCACAACTGAGGTCAGAGGCCGTTAGTTTATTCAGAGTTTCAGCAATAGCTAAATACTTTGCATGTTAGAGGGTATATATTTTGCCCTTGTAAATGTGATAGATGGCTCTTAAAAATTTTGGGGATTTTGTATATATATTTGTAATGGATGTTTGGTGTTAGATACAGGCACGTCACAGCTGCAGTTTGGAGCTCTGGAGCTCTCACAGAGCCAGGACTTTGAGAGCAACTTTGTGCCTAATGAAGGAGATACTAGGCATCAGCTTCACCCTGGAGCTGCAGTCCTTTCTTCCAGACTTGTGGAGAATGAGTCTAAAGATGGTAGGTGGAAATGATTATAGATGTCCTTTTGCTGCTCTGTAGATTCTATCTGATCTCTTTAAATTATAAATGTTATGTTTCTTTGACAGGAAATACAGTATTAGTAGTTTTCAAAAATGAGTTCACGGATTACTGGTAGTTGCAAAGAATTTTGCCTTCTCTTTTCTACTTAATTTGTTTTCTTGTAGTTGTACAAGTGTTATTCATTCTTGCACCTCTCTTTCTCGATTTGTTTCCTGAACATTTAGACAAGCGGATATTGAATTCCCTCCCTGGTAAGAACCTCGTCCTGTCTTTTTTTTTTTTTGTCTTTTTTTTTTTCTTGTTATCATAGACAATGCAAGATTTTATTTTTTCCTTCATATGAAGCTTGCCTTGGTATTTGTGTAAATTACAAAACTACGCTTTCTTGTTTGTAACAAGAGTAACAATTTTTTAATTTTTTTTTTTTAATATCTCTCTTTGTAGAACTGCATAGGGACAGCATGGAAACTGTCTCCAGCACAGAAGCACATACTACTTTGAAAAGCCAGACAGAGAAGTCTGAAAGGTAAAACGGTCTGTCTTCTTTGTATGTCTCTTATGGGCATTCTGGAAGCTGATTTGTGTACTATTTTTACTAGATTTTTGGACATAGGAGAGGGTTCAGGGCAAAAGAGAAAGGTGAATGGAAAGATGAAGTACTGCTGAGACCTTTTTGCAGCAGTGCTGACTAAGGAGTGCTCTTAGCATTCCTAGCAGAGAGAAGAGGTGATGTCAACCTCCTATACACAAAGATACCAGTAGGTTTGTTTTTAAGCGAGAGTGCACTGTATAATAAAATATACTAATAATTTTCTTAAAGTTGTATGACTGGAATATACTAGAAGCGTTAATTCACTTTAAGTCACAGAAGTTATCTTGAAATAACTTAATCACTGTAGTGTGGGCTTCGCTGCACAGGAGAAATCTGGAGGCTAAGTGTGTGTATTCCAGGATGATTTTTGAGTATTTGCTACTGTAAGCTTTATAGTTTAAATTATTTTTAAGTGTGAAACTTCAGTTTGTTGAATACTTTTTATCTGGCATAAAATTTATATAATATTTATCTTATCTTGTATTATCGTATTCTACCACAAAATAACCGTAAAAAGGAGGTGAAAAAAAATTCCTAGAATCCACATTGAGTAGAAGTCAGTAGAACAATCTTCTTTCCATTTAAGCATCAGTGAGGTTGGTAGAAAACTTAAAAAACAATTCTAAAAGTATAACTCATCAAAGATGAAAATGTTATTTTGTCAGGAGAGGTCGGTCATCCTTCTTCTCTTCTTTTTTTCCTGTGTTATACTCAAGTGAATACCTTTCACCTGTTCTGATAGGTTTTCTTTGCAATGTTGTAGTCCTACTTAATACTTTGATTTTCTCAGGTCAGTGACTGTGTCTTACCTTTCTAGAACTCTTCAGGAAGCAGAAGAGGATATCAGGAAGAAAACGCCTCTCAGTGACCCCAGTAAAACTGAGAAATCCCTTAATTCTGGTCATGAGGAGTCAGATATTTTGTCAACTCAGGAAGAGATGTTTCCTGAGAATAATGCAGCAGGTAACAATAGACAAGCAGAGCCAAAATATCCATCCCAGGGATAGTTGTAAGCATCATACCTACTTGATCTTTATAGGCGTGTAGTGTTTTAGGGTGTAGAGTGCTGTATTTTTCACATAATTTCTGTTAAAATTGAGAACACTTTGGAAATGAAAGGCCCCAACCTCTTTCACTATATTATGGAGCAATGTCTAAATGTCACTTCCTGTTAGAACAGTTACACTGGCTTGTTAAGTACATTTAATTTCCTTTCTTTCTGTGCCCCTTGAAGACCAAAACCCAAGCCTGCCTTTTACCCTCTTCTGAAACTGGCAGTAATAATGCTCACCCTTGGTAGTGACACACCATGTAAAGTGTGGGTAAGTAGTGTAGGCAAATTTGTGTCCAGTGATGTCTATATCAGTGTGACCTTGTGCATGAACCCTCTGTATCCAGAAGGTTCAGTAACAGCCTTCTCCTCACACTGAGTCAATGTGGTCAATGCAAGATGTCTTTTCTTACTAGAACCTTGCATGTATTTGCATTCTAGTGCTGGATCAAATGTGCTGATATTGGGGCCATTGGGGATTTTTTTTTTAAATTTCCATGGGAGGAAGACTTGTACAGTCTCAAATCTATTCAAATTTTATCTTTTTCATCTGAACTATATTGTCCTTACATTTCACATACTGAACTTCCATGTGCAGTCCTTCACAAACTCTGTGAAGATCAGATTGTCCTTGCTTATCTGAAAAATAACTGTGCAATAGTGTGAATTTAATTCCTCAGAATTTTCTGATCGCCTTGGTTATTGGCCATATTTCTAACTTTATTTCCTTTTGTTTGAAATCACTGCAGGAAGTGGCTGTCCAATAACCAGGGTGGAAGAGGGAAGTTCTCTGGTGTGTACCCCTGCCCGCAGTCTGCAAGTCCTGCAGCTCTCTGGACAGGCAGTCCTTGTACAGGAAGGTCATTCCATGTAAGCAAAAAATCCCCAAACTATTGCAATAACTTTATTGCAGTAGTGCATTTCCATCACTCTCTTCTTTATTCAAGGATTTGTGCTTGAATCAGTATGTTAATTTTGCACCATGAAGGGAGCATGGCTTTATTTTGCGATGAAGTGAACTAATGGTGCCCATGTGGTCCACTGACCATTGCTGGTCTTATGCTAGTGAACACCTGACACTCCTTTCATGAGAAGAGTCCTACTGTGACAAACTGGAGCTTGATAAGGGGAGAACTTAATGCATTGTTTAGTGAAGTATGGTCTTCATTTCCATATTCCCTTTTCTTGGTCTGCAGTTTCTCTTCAGGCCTAGTTATTCCGCCTCCTGTTGCTTTTGGACCCAGTGCTCTTGTCCCCAGCAGTCCTACTGAACAAGAGCAAGGAAAAGGTAAAATGTTGTGTGTACTGTCTGTGGTTTGTGTTTCAGTGCTCTATGGTTTAGTCTAAGCTTGTAGCCTTTTCAAAACTTGCTAAAATTATATTTAAGGAGTAAAGCAGGATTGAGAACACTGAGGGGGGTAGATGAAGGGAGATCTGTATCTGTGACTGTTGTCCATAATTCTTTATATTCTCTCTCTGTCGATACGTCCTGCATCGCTATCATAATAAAATTAGTACTGTTGGCTAGCTCCCCTTCACTTGAAAGATGGGAAATACTTTGTATGGGATGCACATTGCTGCTCGCAATTGTCCTCCTTTCTTAGGGACTAGCAATTCTTGCTATAGGCAGATACTTGTATTAAGTCTATACTGTTAGGGCAGTAGGAAGGACAGATAAGGACTGCATCATAACAGTTATTTTACCTTAACGTAGATGACTTGCACAATATTTTAAAAAGCTTTCATATGCTGTATGTGTGCGTTCTAGAACCTCATGTCAAAAGATTGTTCCATATGTTCTAGATGATACATTGGTTCTTAAAAATTTTCTCTAAGCACCCATTCACCATCAGGGATAAGATATCTGCATATCCCTGATATGCAGACTTTTAGTATGATACAAAATCAGCTATTCTTTTCTGTGAGATTCCTGTCACAGAATGTGACATACTGTTAGCATGGATATTTTGTAAACTGGGGTCTGAATTTAGTTGGATTTTAATAAAGATAGCAAAAGGAAAAAAATCCTCAAGAAAATGCTTTTTATAAATTTCAGATACCTTTTTAAGTTGTATAAGTTCTAGACATGTAGGAAAATAGTCATATGAATTTGTAACAAAACACTTGCTTCCCCCCTTTGAATGTAAGGATATGGATGTTTTTGTTGATCTTTTTTTTCCCTCCAGAAGGAGTTTCCCTGGAGAGAGGATTCTACAAAGTTAAATATGCCACCGAAGATGAATCTTTTAATAGCATGTTGGAAACTTTAGGAACAACGCAAGAATTTTGTTGTAATATCTCTTCTGCTCTTTCAAACTAGATGAACAGATGGATATATCTATCCCTGCAGAAGGAAGAGAACTGATGCAAAGGCAGAGAGGAGATACGCTGGTGGAGATGGCCATCCCATGTATCCCTCCAAGACCACTTGTCCAGCCACAGGCTTCAACTCCAGTGTCCCAGAGCGCACCAACCTTCTTTCCTGAGTCTGGATCTGTGCCTATACCATCACAACCAGAGTTTTCTCATGTAAGGCTTCACGTAGATATCTTTTCTGAGGTTTTGATATGGCAGATGCAGAAAGTGTGTTTGAGTCAACTTTTGCTTCTGTGTTGAGCTTCCCTACTAAGCTGGTTCTCACGAACTTCCCTGTTCCCACCAGTCACGGTTGTATATTGATTGTAGCAGTTTTACCTGCAGAGAAAATGCAGAACAGCTTAAGAGGGCACAGTGAGTTACTGAACATAAAAGTTGTTATCTTAGACTATGCTAGAAACCTTTTTTGTTGCTTTTTTTTCCTTCTAAAGGAGGAAGGCTGCTCCTTTCTTATGCTGAACTTGGCATCCTGCATCTCAAACTGCATCATAAATTAGACTTTTATCAGGCTAGACCTTAGCATTGTTTGTCGTGGAGAAAGGGAAGCTGTTTTATTATAAAGCATTTCTGTTCTCCTACAAGGCTAGAATTCATTTAGTGCATTTTTCAATTTGCTTATTCTTATTATCTGTTGTTTCCTTTGTGCTTTTTGATTCTGGAAATTATAACTGTTCAAAGGGATTTAGCAGACAGTTGCTGGGTTTATAGCTTAATATTACAAGTTTCATCAACTTAAGGCAGAAAATAAAGGTTGTACTAGAAACTTCACTAGTTGAAGCAGGGTTTTTCCTTAGCTGAAAACAGTGTTCATGTTAATAGACATAGCAGAGAATATTTCCAGAACTCTTAGCTGTTTGACTAGAAATAGCTACTAATCTGCCATACTTGCCCTGTCTTTTGTGATTTGGTAGTGAGAAGTATACCAAAGATTATGTCTGACTTTGCCACAGACATGCTGTTTTTCTCAGCAAAAACAGGACAATCATGACTTGTAAATTGGTGAAAAAAAAGTTTTGTATTTTCGGTTGGTGGTTGGTTGGTTTTGGTTTTGTTGGCTGGGGTTTTGTCTGTAGTTTTGTGCTGAGCTTGCTCTGCCCCATAGTCCAATGTAATGTCTTAGGATTAATAAATAAACAGTCCCACTTGCCGTGCCCTAATACTGCATGTCCCACTTCTTTCATTTTAGGATATCTTTGTTCCAACTCAGAGCCCAGAGAAAAAGCATGAAGGAGAAGAAAAAACTGCTGCTTTAACCCCTTTATGCTTACCAGGAGATCTCTCTGGACCCACAGGTGCTTTGTCAAAGATATCTACAGGTGACTCTGCATCAAAGCCTTCTGAGTCCTGTAAGCTGACGCTTTCTGCAAGTGTATGTAGCCAGCCCACGAATACAGACATCAGTTCAGGTTCTCTGAACACAGGCCAAGACAGTGAAACCGCACAGGTAGAGAGGATTTCTGAATGCAAGGCCTCAGACTTGAGACTCTGTTCTGTGGAGAATAACAAAATAAAACTGAAAGTGAATGCAGGTGATCAAGCACTCTCTGAAAACTGTGAAAAAGCCAAAACGGAGGACGTATGGGCTGCAGGAGTGCCTGTAGGGCAGTTTGTTACTGCAGGTGTTGCAGGAGATGGGTCATTAGCCCCTGCAGCTCATCGGGAGATCGAGTGTGTTTCTGGAAATCAGGCTGCTGCAGATCAGTCTGGTCTGCCTGAGATTTTGTCAGATGCTCAGGGTAGAGAAGTACAGTCTGAGGTTTTTCCATTGGAAGAGACTTATGAACCTGAGGCAGTTCCTGAGACGCAATGTGAAGAACGAGAAGAAAAAATGCAAGTAAAGGAGAAACAAGTAAATGAAGATGCGTCTCTTGTTAATATGACACTTTCTCAGAGGTTTATTCTTGAAAGGGAAGGACAGTGTCATGAAGATATGGAAGTGGAATTTGCTGATGATTCTTGTAAAAAGAGAAAAAAATTGTTTGATCGGGCCCAGGACTTGGAAGAGGTTGGACCAGAAAGTCAGGGAAAAAAATCTTCGAAAGGTTGTACTTTTGACACTGGTGAGGCAAAGAACCTGGATAAGCTGTCCTCTAAGGCTGTTGCAGAAAACATACCAAAGCTCAATAAAGTTTTAGCTGAGCCTTCTGTAGGAGAGTTACTGGAGCAACACAACAATTTGTGTCCTAAGATAAAGAGTGACGTTCAGTCGGAAGTGGCGTTGTGTGCCAAAAAACATCCAGGCTGTTCAGAATTGGGACAGATAATGATAATAAGCAATCAGCCACCACTTCAAGAGAGAGAGATTGAAACACGGGTGGTTCAGCACGAGAATCAGGTGCCAAAGAGTAAGGAGGATACTGTTATGATGAGGAATCTGGAGCAAGAAGAGCAGATGCAGCCAGAGAAGGAGAAAACTGCTAAATCCCCCAGTCCTTCCAGTGGTAAGTGAATTTAGGTTAGTAGTTCACAGATGTGTATTTTGAATAATGTGAGGGACAGCTGTATACAATTCTCAGTGTTTTCAGGGAGCACTGATACTGCATGCGAGTTGAACAGTCTCTCTTAAGAGCAGCACTGCAAGTTACTGTGTTATATGCAGAATGTGCCCTTATTGTTTTTGCCTGTGCCACACTAGTGCAGGGCAAGAGTGATAAGGTAATTCTTGTTCCTAAGACTTGTAACTGTTTTACGGTAGAAACACAGAGGAGCTTTAAGAACTCAGAATGTTGTAATCTTGGAAATGTTCAGGGATTTTTGTAACTTCTCCCCCGCTCAAGAAGCAGCAACAGCAGTGTCCTTGAAAGGAATAGTAGTGTGTGGTAATCAGTACTTTCCCTCTTGTAGGTCTCCTTACCTTTGTTTTTTTTTTTTTCATTCTCAGAGAATTTTCTTTATGGGGGTGTACAGAGCAACTCTGGGCTAGAAACTAATAGAGCAAATTTATCTTCACACGCATGCAAGATGTGGCTCAGCAGGAGTTATGATTCACTGAAGTCCCTTTAACTGATGTATGTAGACATGTGGGATGCTATGCCTGTGTTTTGTGAAGCTTTTGCCTCTTAACTGGCTTCATTTTAAAACACAGTTCTGTAGTCCTTAAGTGAGAATGAACGAAGAACAAGGGAACTTGATTTTAGTGTCAGAAAATGTATTTCCCCTCTAGGAAGTCTGTTAGGGAAGAGGAAAGATTGTAGGACCTCAAATGTTACTTAATGTTAAGTTAAATGATGAAGTTTTAGCTACAATATTCTTAATTTATTATATTAATTTTATTATTATTTTTAATTTCCTTTAACTGAAAGAAGAAAAAAACTTTGTTATAGAAAATCTATATATGCAATTTAAACACGTCACAATTGGCTGCATTTACTTTTCAAAGAAAACTGTAAGCCACTGTTTGGAGAAAATGAACTCAAATTAATACCGGTGGTTGTGTTTTGTGCTTTTATATTACACTAAAGGACTGATCAGTGTTAAGAGAGAGTTCAGTTTTTGAAATGTTCTGCCTGCTGCCTTCAGACAGATGCAACACGATGGAAAAGTATGTAGAGTGATATTTGTTCTCTTACCATCACTCAGTCCTTAAGGCATGAAGACCTGCTGAGCATCCCTCTACTCTTAAAGCAGCTTCATTCTCATAATAATTAATTAGATAACAAGTATTTTGGGAGTCTAATCCCTTATTGACAGATTATGAAGCATAAATCAGTAAGCACAAACTTTGGGTGAAGGCTTCTTGGGGATAGGCTTTGTCCCTTCATCCAGTTCACTGATGAATGAGTCAAACGGGACTGGACCCTGCACCGACCCCTGGGGGCACCCTGGCTGCAGGGCCTCCAACTAATCTGTGCTGCTGATCACAGCCCTCTGAGCTCTTCCAGTCAGCCAGTTCTCAGTCCGCCTTACTGTCCATTCATCCAACCCACACTTCCTGAGCTTACCTATGAGGATGTTCCAGGAGACAGTGTCAAAAACCTTGCTGAAGTCAATATAGATACCATGCACTGCTCTCTCCTCATCTGCCCAGCCAGTCATTCCATCACCAAAGGCTGCCGTTACCTAGCACTGCCAGATTGGTCAAGCCCCCTGGTCAAGCCATGCTGACTACTCCTGATAACCTCCTCCATGTGCCTGGATGTGACACCCAGGATGAGTTCTTCCATCATCTTGGTGGTGGGAAGGTGGAGGATGGAGGTGAAATGGACTGGCCTGTAGTTCCCTGGGTCCTCCTTGCCCTTTTTGAAGACTGGAGTGACACTGGCTTTCTTTCAGTCCTCAGGCACCTCATCTGTTCTCCATGACTTTTCAAAGATGATGGAGAGTGGCTTAGCAGTAACATCTGCCAGCTCCCTCAGCACTCGTAGGTGCATCTTATCAGGGCTCATAGATTTGTGGGTATCAAATTTGTTCAAATGATCTCTAACTTTGTCCTCCTTGATCAAAGGAAAGTCTTCCTTTCTCTAGACTTTCTTGCCTCCAGGGTCTGGGTTTCCTGGGGGCTGGCCTTAGTAGTAAAGATGAAGTAAAGCAGGTATTCAGTAACTCCATCACCACAGCACTCACCACATTGAACAGTAGGCCCACCTTTTCCTTAGGCTTCCTTTAGCTACTGATGTTCTTGAAGAAACCCTTCTTCTTGTCTTTGACATCCCTTGCCAGATTTAATTCCAAATTGACGAGTCAGTGGTCTTAAGAACATAAGAAAAGTTTATTTCTGTTAATAAACTGTTTTCATTGACACGACAGTTGAGCCAGTTATGCGAAAGCATTTAAGCTTTGAGGCATTCACGTTTTCTTCAGGTCTTGTGAAAGCTTGTTTGTGTTCTCTCCAGAGGAATCCGTTGATTTAGTAATTAGGTTCTCTCTTATTAAAATGCAGGTGATCACTTCATAAATTCTTTTGATCATTTGTAACTAGCGTGCCAAATATGGATTTATAGGCTAGAAGGGACTGTGGTAGCTAGATCAATTAATATTCAGTGGAGTTTGTAAATACTTCAGTTTTTAAGTAAAACAGTTTTTAAATGGAGGTCTACTCTAGACCATGATGTGACACGCATTCATAAGCTGTTTGTGAGGAATGGTGGTTGGCTTTCCAATGTGTGAGTACCATTGCACTACAAGGTACCTACCCACTGCAAAAATACTCTTGGGTTATCTTCAGGATGTTGCAGTTGCTGCACCATATCTTTAAAGCTTGTGGTATACAGGCTGGTGATGGTTTTCAGAGTTTTCAAAGAGATGATAGATAACTTTTTGCTGATATGGCATTTTTTTGTGAGAGGATTATGAAAATGACTTCTGTATGATGTTGAAAGTTTACAAATAAATGGCATGGGATGAGGTAAAAGGAAGGAGCATTTTACTAGGTTTTTCATTTATTTAAATATTTTGATTTATTTAAATCCTACAAGATCCTCACATCCACCAAGGTGTGGTTTCTCTGATGGGATAGGCCATCTGAGCCATCATTCTGTGTAAATTTTAGGTTATCAATTCAGGCATCACATAGCTCTGCCAATTCGTTTCTGTCCTCACCTTCATTTCTGTTTTTGGCCTCCTCTCCCTTTTCTGTGGAAAATCTTGAGCATTTCTTAAGCAAACCTACATTCTGTAAAAGTCCTATTCATGTCAGGATATTTAGTCTCCCTTTTATCTAGCACCTGGGAACATCTGCATCAAGTCGAACACAGCCCAGATTTTCACTGAGACAGATTTTCCACACAAAATGTGAGGAAGATCAGTTAGAGCAGCTGTCCTGAAACTAGTAACTGTTCAGGGGAGTTTTGTACAGCACCAGTGTTACACTTTTCCCTGTTTTCACAGCACAGTGAGCCTGTGCTTTTGGTATTTGAACTAAAGTACTCCCCTGAAATTACTAATCCTTGTGCTCTGTATCTTTTAGGAACCACATTTCATCTTAATTTGCTGAAGGAGGATGATATCATTCAGCCCTTGACCAGCATAACACCACCTCTTACTGGCCACCTTAAAATGGGACCCAGAAGACACAGCACACCAATTGGTGAGTTCGACCCGAATGGCTCTCTTCTGCAGTGAAAGCCTGGAAGCTTTTGATTCTTTCTGCATAATCTGATAGGATAACTCAAACCTACCTTGGCAAAAACCATTGCTGCACTGCTGTTCTGTGGGGAGGGCTCATCCCGTCCCCACAGTTTCCTTGCCATGTTTTCTCCTGGATCTCTGGTGAAGGTGTTTGCTCCCCGAGTACAGGGCAGCAGGGAGCACATCTTCCTTGCACTCACTGCATTCTGCATACGACTCCATTAAAAAATGTGAAAGAACCTTCTGAGTGGTGAAAGAACTTAGACTAAAAGAAGATTGTTCCCAGTATTCATGATCTTTTATCAGGACTTTCTCTGCTAAGCTCACAAAAAACATCCTGCTAGTGCTGGATGAAAGGAAATATGTTCTGCTTGGGTAATGATGAAGTATTCTGTCACAAACTAAAGATACCTATGCCACAGACTTTTCATGCTTCATATCTAGGAAGGAATTTCCACTATTGCACCATTTCATTACTAATAACACATGCAGTGAAGCGTCTTCAAATAAGAACTAGGACCTGAACCCCAGCAGTGTGAATGACAGTAGCTGCTTCTTGTTTTTCTTGTTTTTATGTTCCTGTTTTCAGTGGATGGTAGTTGCCCAGACAGCACTATAGCAACCAGTGATGTTACAGCAGAGAGCACAATGGGGACTGACAATGTCACTGTGGAAAGTGCAGTGGTATCAGCAGATGTGTCAGAAGTGTGTGAGAAGGGAGAGTTGGGTGCGGTTCCTGAGTCGGATGCAAAACTTTCTCTGCGAATGAACCTTGTTACCCCTGTGAACGACGGGAGCGAGGAGTCCTTGCCATTCAGTTTGGAAAGTAAGAGAATGAAACCTGAAATGTAGAGGTCCTGCTGTTTCTCAACCCTAACTCAAAACCTCTCTTTGGCATTCCCCGAGACAGTCTCTGAGTCTCTGTAATTTTTCTCATTTTTCTTTTTGGGCAGTGTCACTTAAATTTGTTTTTCTGTTTCTGCAATGCTCTAAGCAAGGATGGAGTTGAGAGGAGAGGCCTCTGTTGTGAGGAAAGGTATTTCCGGAAGACTAAAAATTGTGATGTATAGTGGCAACGTCACTGGACAGGAAGTGGAGTTTGATTGTATTGGGAGGGAAAAGATTTTATTTTTATATATATATAATCACAGAATGGTTTGGGTCAGAAGGGACCTTAGAGACCATCTAGTCTTAACCTCCCTGCCATGGGCAGGGACACCTTCCACTAGCCCAGGTTGCTGTAAGACCCATCCAACCTGACTTTGAACACTTCTAGGGATGGGGTAGCCACAGTTTCTCTGGGCAACCTGTGCCAGGGCTCATCACCCTCACAAGGAAGAATTCCTTTCTAGCACCTAATCTGAATCTCTTGCCTTTTAAACTGTTTCCCCTTGTCCTATCACTATCTGCCTGTGTAAAAAGTCTCTCTCCCTCTTTTTTATAAGCCCCTTTTAAGTACTGAAAGGCTGCAATGAGTTTCCCCAAACCCTTCTCTTCTCTAGGTTGAACAACCCCTGCTCTCTCAACCTGTCTCTGTAGGTGACTCTGAGGTGCTCGAGCCCTCTGATTACCTTTGTGGCCTCCTTGGACCTGTCCATAATCTAGACAAAAAAAGAAGTTTGACAGTATTTTAGTCAGAACAGTGACATTCAGTCTAATAGTCTAAAACTTGTAGAAACTCTGGTCTGTTCTGAGAAGTTGGATGGGGAAGCCTGGGCACCCTTTGGCCAGTGTTACTCTACCTCTCTTCACTGAATGTGGGGAGCTGGAAAGGGGCAGAAGAGTCTTTTTGGATGACACCAAAATCATCTTTACCTTCCTTCTTGTTTCAGAGCCCATAGCCAGTGACAGGAAAGATGGATCCTCTGCTGCTGCTAGGACTGCTGCCAGGTAACTGGGCTTCTTGCTGTGCAGAGTTAATACAAAGGTCTGGGTAGATCCTGTTTCCACACATTACCAGCAGGAGGGAAAAAAAATCAGGAGATGCAGAAGCAAGGAACGCTCTTAGCGGTAGCCATGACATGAACTCTTTAGCTCTTGCAGGTTTTAATTGCATAGGCAAGGTGGGAACCCCACCTACTTGTTCACTACAGGCTTTTTGCTTCCTAATAATGTCAGCATTTTGCCTCCTTGTGATTGTAGTCAACCAGAAATTCATATCTTGTGCAGTCCGGAATGCAAGTCTGCCTTATCCACCTCCTAAATTGCAAATATATGGTTGTCTGCTTTCTTGTCTTGTGCAATTTTCTGCAAAGAATCTCTGAGAAGTCCCTAAAGAGTATTATCTTTTTGATGTGAAGCTAATAAGCACATAATCAGTTCATGGATATATAGAAATCACAATTTAACACGTTGACCTAAACATAAGTTACTCCCTTGGTCTTTTGATTTGTACGTACCTATCTTATCTCACATTTAATGCCTAGCATTGCTTTATTTTAGCTTTTGGGAGGTATCATTTGTAAGTACTAATAGGAATCTGACTAGGAAGACAGTTACCTGTGGTCACCTGAGTGAAGCATAGTGGTTTGAAGTAGTGAGAAAACTTCTGAATAAACTCAGTACCTCTTGTCACAGGGTTGCATACTGGATGGTAATTATGCCTCAATGCTGAGGATGAGTGGTAGTCATTTCTCACTGGTTGAGGATGGGTTACCTTTGTAGGTATGGGTTGAACATGAACTCTCAAAGTCTGCTTTCATTCGCACTATTTTTGTGGTGCCGTGAAATTCCTAAAAAAGTAAGCCATAAATGGTCTAACTGTGTCCCCTTGTGGGACACAGAGCAAGTAGATGCTGAAACTCCGCATGGTGCTGCAGTTTTCCACACTACACTTCCTGGAACTGTTACAGCTCTTGGCTGTTAGGGTGTCTGCAGAAATGACAGAAATGCTTATGCAATTGCAGCTTGTTTCTTGACCTTTGAGACAGACCATGTCACTTTTTCTGTGTGTATGTAGGTCAACAAGCTCAATACAACAGTTGCTGCTTTCCCAAGGGGCTAGAGAATTCTTGTTTTGCTGGGTAAGGGATTTTCTGGCTCCCTGATGCTTTTTTGTTTGTTTGTTTGTTTTAAATCTGCACTGCTAGCTCCCAGAAAGCATCATCTGTGTTTAGTCGTGTCTGTGAAGTTCGTCAGGAGGATGAGGCCAGAGGTCATGGTCTTTCCACCTCTCCATATAGGTAACTCCTCACAGTCTTTGCCTGCTAGTCCTGGGTGGATTTATATGCACATATGCATTTTCTGCATCAAAGAAATTGCACTAAGTCGTTGTCTTTGGGTGACTTAGAAGGTTGGGGACAAGGGGGTAAGTATACTAAATACTGTGTGTTTGTATCTCACACGGTAAGCAGACATACCTTTTGACTGAGCAGCAATGTGATTCCAGACAACTTATATGCTTTGGTAAAACCTGGGGTTTGAGAGAATTGAGGTTATACTTAAGACTGTTTAAATACCTTTTCTTTCTCCTCTTCCAAGATCTTCTGACCAATTTTGTTTGTTATTGTTTCTGCTATTGTCTCCCTTCCAAGTCAATCAACTTTTACTGTCTCTGCTTTGAAAAAGACTGTACAGCTGCATATGTTAGCATGACAAGGGTGCTTCCTGGAGGATAGAAATCTGCTTCTTCAGTGTTTTCCGTTCCGTCTTTTGATGGGGCAGTAAGGTCTTGGTCTGTGTAGAAAGAATAACCTATGTTTCAAGAGCATCGAACAGTTATACTAAAGACCAAAATGAATAGGGAGTTCCGGTGCTGGGTGAGGTACAGACAGAAGAGAAGACAGACACTCCTCAAAGTACCCGAGGGAAGCCAAATGTGTACTTCTAGTAGGGCTCAGTATTAGAGTCCCATATAGTACCCAGTAACACTTTTGGCAGAGTAGACAAATTTTAATGAAAACTTTAGACAGCAGTTGTGTTTATGCTGCTGGGTCTTCTTGCTAGATGTGATTACCAGTTTCCAACCAATCGAGTGCTGGAGCAGCCTGTAGTAACTTCAAGATGGCATGCTTCTGGAAGCAAGTTGCGTAGTTGGTGCCTGACGTGTGGAGTGTAGATTGCTATATTAGTATTTGAAAAAGCACCTAGTCCTGTACAGTCTCAGCCATACTTTTTGCTACCATGTGTATCACTTGTGAAGTATTGAAAGGTGTTTTTTTTAATTTGAGACCCACTGAATTCTGTGCAATCGTAAGTTGCAATAGAATGATGCCAGGGTGGGTTTTTTTTAATATTACTTTCGCTTAAGTGGCAGCATATTGGTTGTCTTGTTTTCTTAATCAGTAATTTTGATCTATGTGTTACTGGTTTGTAGGGGAAATCTGTTCATGTTTCCTGGCACAGAAGAAGATGCTGAATTACATACAAATCCCCATGATTGGCAGTACCAGCAGCACAAGGCAGATGACAGTGGTGGACAGATCCCAATTCCTCAGAGGACACAGGAGGACTGCTGTCAACAGTCTCCTGGTGCAGAGGATGGAGAGTCTATGGAGACTGATGTCATGAGCACTCAGGCAGAAGAAGGGAGAAGAATGCAGAGGAAACAAAGTAAGGCTGTTAAAACTGATCAAAGTCAAGAGAGGTGGCAAAACACCAAGAATAAAGGGATCCAGACTACAGAAGACTGTCTTTTTACCCTGACAACTGTTACAACTTCAACACAAACATCAGATGAAATCTGTAAACAGGTGGAAATGGGAACCAGTATGTCTGGGCAGAGGCCTGGGCGACGAGATGTGAATGTCCAAACTGACAAGAGTGGGGAAAAGCTTGTGAACGCCTCTGGAGACGACACGGACCCTTTGCACAGTCAGGTGGGATGAAGGCTGCCTGTATTTAGTTTTACTGCTTTAGGACACTAAAGTGTCCGATACTTCAGCTAGTAAATTCATTCTCTATTGGAAAAAGCCGAAGGACCACTTTAAAATGTTAATGTTGCAAGTTTTCCTGTACACAACTGCTAAGGTAGCAGTGCTCACTGGGCAGCATAAGTTTGGGAACTTATTGTCTCCATATTTATTTTCTGGAAAAGTGTGACAGGTTTGATTGGTTGGTTTGTTGGTTTTGTTTGGGGTTCAGTTTTTTGGGTGCAGATATAGTTAACACTGTAAAAAGTTTTTCACTTTTTGTTCACTGGAGATGGGAGTTGCATGAAATTTTGAATGGGTGGTTTGATGCCTTCTGTTTTGCTCCAACCAACTTCTGATAGCTTGTTCTAATGACATTCCATCTAATGTCAAGGGGACACCTCCTCCACAAAAACATTCTAACAAGATGACTAACTTTGAATTAGTATTTCAGAAAGTGTTGCAGACTCAAGAAAAAACACTGCTTTGCTGTTACAGTTTGTATATTTTCTTGTGAATGGAAAGATTAGAAAAATTATTTTTTTCTAAACTTGATTTAAGAATAGTGCATCCTGTGGGAAATAGGAGATTAAGAGGGCTATAAAAATGCAGTGCAAAATTGATATGATATGTCTAAGAGTTCATTGAATGAAAGAGTATGAGAAGTCATGCTAAACAAGTTTGCTGTTTCCTTCTTGGACTGCTGTGATTTCCCTTCCTCTACTTGTCAGCAAGTCAGCAAAATGTGTTCAGTTCTCCTTTGTTTGGAGTCTCTTCTGTTGTTGCCCCTAATTTGTAACAAGATGCTGCAAGATTCCCTACCCCAGTAGTTAAACATGGTATGAAGAAACTGTACTGCAGAGATAGCTCTATCCAGAAATCATTAGCTTTTTGTTGAGATTTGTTTTGGTTTCACTGTGTCCTCTTTATTACAGGGAGAGGAGGAGTTTAACCTTCTTCACCTACCCAAGAGTCATGTTCACCATCGCCACGTGCGAACCATTCGAGAAGTGCGTACCATCGTCACACGTGTTATAACAGATGTTTACTACATCAGTGGTGCAGAGGTGGAACGAAAAGTCGTTGAGGTAAGTTCCTGGTTTTGGGACTAAATGGAATGATATGTTGGCTGAAAAATAGAAGTAATTAAAATGAGAATGTATTATGGCTGCAGAAAATGAGTTGAATGAACAAATCTGCGTGCTGTGATGACAAAGCTTTCTTCATGAGCAAACATGCAGACCATTTAGTGTGTGGCAAAAGCTGTGTATTTCCTGCCTGCTACTGTGTTCTGAAGACACACTGATTTTTCTTCCCAAAGAATTGAACAAAAGATGTGCATCCAACTGTTTTAGAAGTCTTGGAGTTTTGTCAGAATAGAGATATTTCAGAATGGGCAAAAATCACTTCTGCCTGTAAAATTGAACTGTGTAAGATAGTTTATCCGGTTTTACAGCTCAGTGTTATTTTCAACTGCAGTCTTTTGCGTCCTGTGAGCCAGATTCTATAAGAGGTCTACCAAAATCAACTTAAAATTAAGAAATAAGCTAGCCTATATTTAGTACACTTGTGTTGTAGTATGTCCATTCATTAGTCAGAAAGTCTTTAGGGAATCGCAAAAGATAGCTGAAAAATGCTGATTTGATGGGTACAGTAATCACATCAGCCTGCTAGGAATAAAATGTTACTGCTATTCTGCTATACCATAAGTCTTGTGTAGTCACAATGAGTAATGACACAAAAGGATAAATTAGTTCAGTGCAAAGCTTATACTTTTATACCTCATACAATGCATGAAATTGCTTATCGTAACATTAAAATGGAGAATTAAGTTTCCTGAAATGTGCTTATGTAGGTTATGTAATCACAATGATATATCCATTTCCATTTTATCTGGCACCATTTGATATCACTATTTTGTACATACGTATTTTGTATGCATAAAGCTTAAATGGCTCCAAATGACAAGCTGTTGAAAATGATCTTGGATTTCAGTAAAGCTTTTGATACTGTCTCTCACAGGATCCTTCTGGACTAAGTGTCCAACCCACAGCTGGATAAACACATCAGGCGGTGGGTGAGCAATTGGCTCACGAGTCAAGCACAAAGGGTAACTGACTGGGGTGACATGAGACTGGTGACCTGTCGCTAGTGGGGTTCCACAGGCCTCCATCTTGGGCCCTGTGCTCTCCAACATCTTCATAAATGACTTGGACGCAGGAGTGGAAGGGGCACTGAGCAAGTCTGCAGATGACATAAAACTGGGAGGAGCTGTTCACTCCCTCCAGGTCAGAGAGGTGCTGCAGAGAGACCTCAACAGGTCAGAGGGCTGGGCAATCACCAACCATGGGAAGTTCAACAAGGAGAAGTGCCGGATTCTTCCCCTGGGATGGGGCAACCCCGGATGTATGGACAGAATGGGGAATGAGATCCTGGAAAGCAGTGCCAGGAAAGGGACCTGGGGGTCCTGGTGGGTGGTCAGTTGGCCCTGAGTCAGCAGTGCCCTGGCAGCCAGGAGGGCCAACCCTGCCTGGAGGGGCATCAGACCCAGCATCACGGCTGGGCCAGGGAGGGGATTGTCCTGCTCTGCTCTGACCTGGGGCAACCTCACCTGCAACATTGGGGCAGTTTGGGGGGGCACAGTGGAAGGGAGAGATTGAGCCATTAGAGAGTGTCCAAAGGAGGGAACGAAGATGGGGAAGAGCCTTGAAGGGAAGCCGTGTGAGGACACTGAGGGCACTTGGTGTGTTCAGCTGGAGAAGAGGAGACTGAGGGGAGACTTCACTGCAGTTACAACTTCCTTGTGAGAGGAGGAGGAGGGGCAGGCACCGATCTCTTCTCTGTGGTGACCAGTGACAGGTTGGATATTAGAAAGAGGTTTTCCACCCAGAGGGTGGTTGGGCACTGAACAGGCTCTCCAGGGCAGTGGTCACAGCACTGAGGCTGACAGAGCTCAAGAAGTGTTTGGATGATACTTTCGGGCACGTGGTGTGTAACTCTTGGGGATGATCTTGTGTTGTGCTGGGAGTTGGACTTGATGGTCCTTGTGGGTCCCTTCCAACTTGGCATATTCTGTGATTCTGTGAGCAACCAAAGGCTTCTAGTGTCTTGTGTATTTGTTGCACTCTCACAGTCTGGAAGTGTGGGAATTATTCAATGCCAGACCAGTCTGTTCTACAGTTAAGGAAACTTTCCTGTCTTGACTATCCAGGAGCCACTCTGGCAGTCACAACTGCACTACTGAGCTGGAACTGAGGCCCCTTTGCCGTGGCAGCTCCCATGAACCAACAGGGACCTTGCTTGACTCCCTGAACACCCCATACTCACACAGTCAAACAGGTTTCCTCACCAGCTCAACCCCACGTTTCCCATGGCAGCGTCTCATACATCTAGATCCTTAAAATAATTTAATCTTGGTGCAATAACTAAATAACAAAATAACAGCTTAAGCTGGTGCTTCTGAGGAGGAATCCTGAACAAAGGAACCCCTGGGCTTTTACACCCTCACGGTCCAAGGTGGGAGAGTCTCAGAGTCATTGGCCACTGCTGTGTCTACAAGTGTCCAGGCCCCTGTGCCCTTTGTTACGCAGTTCGTGGCCTCTTGCCTGAGGCTCTCGCCCTCTTGAGTTTAACCTGCGGCTCAAACTGCAGCTGCACCCTGAGCTATGAGCTACCAACACTGAATGTATTCCTGAACAACACTGTTGGCTGAATTCTTAATGTGACCTCTTGATAAAGAGCAGCTGCAGGCCTGTAGTGAGAGATGCACTACCATGGATCAGTCCGGAATCAAGTCTGCGTGGTTGTCCTCAGCTTCATGAATGTGGTCTTGGCTTGTCTGCGCTTTGGACTGGTGGTTGTAGAGTTTCCATCTAGCACACTCATGACCTTTGACGAACCTTTTTGTTCCTTTCAAGGAAACTGCGGAGCCTGTAGTGGAGCGCCAGGAATGTGAGATTGATGCATCCTTCTCCTGTAGAGCTGCAGTGGGCTTGTCACTGACCTCAGGGGATCTTGGTGATGTCAGTTCCTTCTCATCTAAGGCCTCAAGTCTCCACCAAACATCCAGTGGAGCAAACAGTGGTCACTCTGCCACACACAGCAGCAGCAGCTCAGGACGAGGAACTGGAACTGTCAAAGGGAAAGCGTGTGGGACAGAAACTGGAGAATTTGCTTTACCCACTGGCAGAGGCATCTTAGGAAAATTAAGGTATGTGCAGAGTCTTGGGAAAAGAAGAACAGATAGTTTGCAGAAGTGGGCTTGTGAGTGTGAAGCAGGGTAGATCTAAATCAATAGCTTTATGGGAAAGATCTGGCTTGATGAGCAGAAATAAGGAGATAGTATTTACTTTCACATCTGTTCTTCCTAAAGGAGTAGTTTGCTTCCTTGTGAGGCATTGCTTTGCCTAAGCTCTTGCCAGTTTAGCAGCAATGAGGCAAACTTCTGGATATGTTGAGAGATGATTGAGAAAAGGGGAGGATCCTGATGAGCTAGCTTCTCGTTTCAGAACAGTTACCTCATAAATTCTCTAGCCCTAGGAAAGGAGCTGGGCAGCCTGCATCTCCACTCAGAGTTAGCCAGATGGGAGCACTACCTTGTGAGGAAGAGGAGGACTCTATGACTGGCAATCGTCAGTGTGGCAGGGCACCTGTGACACCTCGTGGACGAGGAAGAAGAGGCCGCCCACCATCTCGAACAACAGGAACAAGGTACCCTGGATAAAGGAGACTGTAACTTATTACCAAGAAGGAGAGTGGGGAGCTCCTGTCTTAATGAGACAGAGGAAAAGGAGTTATTTTTTAGTGATACCATGTAGCAGCTGCAAACATGTCACCCAACTATTCTATAGGTAGTAACTTTTTTCAGATCTTTCTGGGAATGCTTTTCTCTTTTCTGCAGAGATTTAGCTGGACTGCC
The DNA here is from genome assembly GCF_003945725.1 of Corapipo altera. Lineage (NCBI taxonomy): Eukaryota > Metazoa > Chordata > Aves > Passeriformes > Pipridae > Corapipo > Corapipo altera. The sequence goes on from NW_020884997.1 coordinate 1,093,243, forward strand.
AGGTGTGGAGGATGTTTCAACTATGGCATCACCTGAGAAGAAATCACTTACGCATTCAGTTCGCCTGCCAGGCGGAGGGGAGAAATCTGACACTTCTGGCTTCTGTGCATTACGTCGAAGTGACTCTCCAGAAATCCCATTACAAGCGATGACTGGTCCTTTGGACTGTGCAGACTCATCCTCTGGGAGCAGCTTTGTGGGCCTCAGGGTTGTAGCAAAGTGGTCCTCAAATGGGTACTTTTATTCTGGGAGGATTACCCAAGATGTTGGGGCTGGAAAGTACAAGCTGCTCTTTGATGATGGACATGAATGTGATGTGCTAGGAAAAGATATTTTACTCTGTGATCCTATTCCACGGGAGACAGAGGTGACTGCACTGTCCGAGGATGAGTACTTCAGTGCAGGTGAGAGCAGTTCTTGAGTTTTATCCTTGGTTTTCTGAGTCACTGAATGCAATTGAAAACGAATGCTTTTCCGGGAGGATGAGAAGCCTGGGTATGGTTGGTTAACAGGTGTTATTTGTTGTCATGTCAGGTGTAGTGAAGCAACACCGGGAGGTGTCCGGAGAGCTGTACTACTGCATTGAAAAGGAAGGCCAGAGGAAGTGGTACAAACGAAGGGCTGTTATTCTGTCTCTGGAACAAGGAAATAAGCTCCGTGAGCAATTTGGGCTAGGTCCTTATGAACCAGTCACGCCTCTGACCAAAGCAGCTGACATCAGTCTTGGTAAGGGGAGGTGCTGTTGAACTGCTGGCTGTGCTCTTCTGTGTTTTGTGCCTTTGAGATAATTTTAGTACCTGATCTGAATTACCAATGTTTAAATATTTCTGGGTATTCAATAATGCTTTTGGTACTTCATAGTGGGATCTTTGAGATCCTTTTATTGTTCAGGGTCAGAGACTTAGTGGTATTGACTGGCTTGCGGCAAGCACCCTGCTTCTAAGACAGTGATGCTTGCCATACTTATGTACACTTGGTGGATGGCTGCTCTGATGCCAACTCTCCAGCAGTACCAGGAGGAAGAGAGACCGGGCTTGAAAAGAAAGATACACAAGCGAGATACCTTTTTTCTTGCTTTCTTCTGTCTGGGGGCAGTGGCATGTACCTTCTAGGTACTATTGTGTTCAGCTGCCTCTGTATAGATAGGTAGGGTGAAAGCTCATGAAGTTTGGTGACTGCCTGTGACTAATCTCTGCATACTGTATTGCAGATAATCTGGTGGAGGGGAAGAGGAAAAGACGTAGTAACTTTGGTTCTCCCAGCACTTCCAGCAGCAGCACAACTCCCACTCGTAAAGGGCAGGAGAGTCCACGCATCCCACCAGGCACACTGTCTGGGAAAAGGAAACTAGTTGCATCTGAAGATGAGCGATCCCCAGCTAAACGTGGCCGCAAGTCAGCAACAATAAAGCCTGGTGAGAACCTTATTTTCTGCTCTTAAACCTGCATTAATTTATTTTTTGTCACCCTGATATTTTTGTAATTGATCTTTCCACTTCTCATAAGCAAAAAGTAGGTGAGAATGCTTGTTTGCCCTCCATTTTCCCTGGATGCATTCAGCCGGAGGTGTATTTAGCATAGTCTGAGTACTTACCTGCCATCTTTTCAGTTCTGTCTTTTAGAAATGTTCTGACTTAATGTTGTGATTTGTCTCCCTCCTTTCTTATCTCTTTAATCAGTCCCAAAATGCCTAGCCATTAAAGGAATCAGTGTTCACAGCAGTCAGTGTTGTTTCAGGATGTTGATAAGACTGGCAAACATTGTCCCAGTAGTCATTCAGGTTTTGATTTGAGGATTCTTTGCAACCAGAAGGGTAAGATATCCCTCCCTATTCTAGTGTAATCCTAGCCCAGTCCTACCTGTCTCCTCCAGTAAAATATCTGAGTTGAACATATCTGCCAGGTGAGATATCTTACCCAGGGTCTTTGTGCAGAATCTGACTTTGAAGACTTCTGTCTCTCTGCAGGGGCTGTGAGAGCTGGAGAGTTTGTAAGCACCTGTGAAGGTGTAGATGCTGTAGGTCCCCCAGTACTGGAGGACCATCACGGACCCTTGCCCCTCGATAAGACCCTCTTTTTGGGCTATGCCTTTCTTCTCACCATGGCAACACCAAGTGACAAATTGGTCGGTCACCAGAAGCTATCAGATGGTCCCACAGGGAGTAGCGAGGAGGAAGAAGGTGAGGCAAATCTTACCTGTTGCATTTTCAAGTGAAATGCTGTGGCTTTAGGAAAAATGCCTGATACTGTCTGATCAGACATTTGTGTAAGTGCTTGTTTAACCTTTTGCTCTTTAATCCTTTGTAGAAAGGACCCAAGACTTGGTCTCTGTTTTAGGTCTTTGGCCTAAGATGTGGCAAACCTCAGTGGTGATCATGGGGCTGTTCAGCAAGCTAAGAAAGGTGTGAAAATTAGTGAGATCAGGGGTGTCAGAATAGTATAGTGTAAGAAGGAAGGTTTTGAGAGCTAAGGGATAGTGCTGGGAAACACAGAACTTGAAAGCATGTATGGGTTGCTCCAGTTTGCCTTTGCTAGTGTTATGTTCCATGCAGTGAACTGCATGAAACTGCATGAAAAAAGTCACAAGGTGGTCACCTGGTCAGTGCTGTACTACCCTTTCTTTTGCCTCCTTTTTTTTTTTTTTTTTTGACTCTTCCAAGGGTTTTCTCTAGATATTGTTGGGAGAAAGGCTGGGGTCCCTTACTGGAATCAATGAGGACTCTGTAGACTGAGGTGTGGGAATATAAGCAGATAGATTATAGTCAAAAACTGAACTTTCTGCTGTAGAATTTTTAGACATGACTCCATACGACAAACATTACATAGCACAACAACTGCAAGCGGGAGCTGGCTATATCCTGGAAGACTTCAATGAAACCCAGGTAATGGTTCACTTACTAATCTAGAATAACAGTCACAGAATAGTTGAGATTGGAAGGAATTTCTATAGCTTATCTTGTCCAACCTCTCTGCTGAAAGCAGGATCAAATAGAGCAGATCACTTAGGTCCTTGTCTAGTTGTGTTTTGAGTATCCTCAAGGATGGAAACACCACAGCCTCTCTGGCACCTTAATCCTGTGTTTGATCACCCCCAATTTAAAAAAAATTAGAGGAAATTCTATTTAATTTTTTTATTTCAATTTGTAACTGTTGCCTCTCGTCCTTTGAATGGATAAATTGAGAAGAGTCTGGCTCCATCTTTTGTACACCCTCTTATCAGTCATGAATGTGCATTAATAAGACCACTCAACCCTTACCTTCTTGAACTTTAACAAGTTCAGCTCTCTCAGCCTCTTCTTGTGTGTCAGGTGTTCCAGTGCCCAGACCTCTAAGTGGTCTTTGGCTGAGCCTGCTCCAGCATGTCTGGTGTTTTCGGTGTACTGCAGAACCTAGGAGTGGGTGCAGATGTGGTCTCACCACAGGTCTGTGCCTCAGAACACTTAGAGGTAGAGCTCTTCACTTACCAGATCTCCTTGGACAACTAATTTAATTTAGTGTTGCTTTTACTTAAATGTAGAGTGTTTTAATAAAAAGGGTAAATTGTTCTTGGAGCGTCTTGCCTGAGGAAGCAGTCTTCTCTAGTGACTTACTGAGTATCAAACTAATAAATAAATGATCTCATCTGGAAGAGGGTTATGATGCAAAAACTATTAGGCAGAATTTTTCTCTGTGAACTGCAGAGCTTGGAATAGGTGATTATTAAACAGATTCCGAAATCAAGTACCTTTATCTAATTCATCTTTCACATAACAAGTCTATGAAAATCAGGGTTTCAGTTGTTTTCTTCTTTAAAGTGTTTAGCAGCAGGATAATTTCTGGGTTTTTTTGCAAGCGTTGTCTCCTCTTTTTATCTCCCTTGAAGTGTAATGCAGCATATCAGTGTCTTTTAATTGCGGACCAGCACTGTCGAACTCGGAAATACTTGCTGTGCCTTGCCAGCGGGATCCCTTGTGTCTCTCATATCTGGGTCCATGATAGCTGTCATGCTAACGAGCTTCAAAATTATCGAAATTACCTTTTACCAGCTGGATATAGCCTCCAGGAGCAAAAATTGGTAGAATGGTAAGTGCCAAATAACCATGATCTGAGTCCACAGAATCTCCAAGAGAACTGTTACGCTTGGGAGGCTCTCGAATATCTACAGGTACTGAAGGTGACCCTAGTACTGCTCCCCATATTTTTCCTTCCATATAGGAACAGCACTTCCACCTCTTTCTTTGGATTTACTGTGACCTCTAGTGCCAAATACGTATGGGTGCTATATACACAAAAAAGACAATCTTCTGGGAAGTAAGAAAGGAGTCAGTCTTCTCATGAGGAAGACAGAACTCAGGAAAGGCTTCCCACACATGTGGCTAACTTCTCTAATTGCTCAGAAATGGATAAAGCAGAGCAATACTCGTTTTTTCCTTGGTACGTTTTGAAGCTAGCTTCTGCATTTTCTGTGGAGGCTAATCCAGTAGGTCTGTTCTGAGATAATAGTTGCCAGGTCAGACTCCTCAGGCAAGTTGAGGGGCAGACAAAAGTTTGTAAATTGCTGTAGGCTTTTGGGCAGGAGACTGATGTCTTCCTGCTCAGACCTGTCGAAGTGGAAGCATTTTGGATTTGTACAAGAAAGGTGGTTCTGGATTAAGAAAGAGCCTAGCCTAACTTCAGATTTAGGCTGCTGTAAACACACCCCACCATTATTGTCTAACTCTGTTTTACTCTCTATAAACAGGATAATCCATTCAAGAGGGGTAGTAAAAGAGCGGGTCATTGTACACAAAATATTCAAAGAACCAATATGGGAGCCAATCAGGTGACTAGACTACTAGGTATTCTTAGTAGTCTGCATTTCTCTTTACAGGCACCCACGAGAAAACCTGTTTCATGACCTAAAGGTTCTCCTGGTGTCAGACCAGCAACAGAGCTTCCTGGATCTGTGGTCTGAAATTCTCATGACAGGGGGAGCAGCATCTGTTAAACAGCATTACTCAAATGCTCACAACAAAGGTACTCATTGGCTAGTTTCTCAGGGAACCCTATGCTAGTGGTCTCTAGTATGGTTTAAAACCATTTAGAATGGCTTACAAGATTGTCTATAAGCAGAAAGGAAGGCAAAGTGCAAGATATTAACTCTCTACTAAATGTAATCTTTATAGATTATGTCTGGGAGACCTGTCTTTGCAGAGAAGATGCTGCAGCAATTCAGAACACAAACTGTCAGCTTCCAGCCTATGTTGAAAGGGGGAAATAGGCAAGAGTGGCTCCTGGACCTTTTGTGGGCCTCTCAAATTGTACTTCCTTGTCCTTTTCAACCCAACTGTATCTCCCTCTCCATACGGGATGTAGGTTTTAGTATGCCCAGCCTGAGGTCAGGACTCAGTGTCCTGCCTGTAATGTTGGTTACTGGTTTTCTCTTACCTGGACTAAAAGGAATATTTTACTTGCAAGGTGCGGGATTGCTGTATTAACATGTATGAAGAGAATTCACTGCCTAGGAATGAAAAGACACGTAAGAAAGATTCATAGTGGTAAAACACGTGGATCTGCCAGGTTGGACGGCTCTTGGAGCAATCTGGTCTCTTGGAAGGTGTCCCTGCCTGTGGCAGGAGGGTGGAATGAGATGAGCTTTAATGTCCCTCTCAACTCAAATCATTTAGGATTCAGTGATTCTATGATCTGCTGCTGCAGAGCAGATCCTCTTTCTTCACCTGACAGATGCCTGTCTTTCCTCCTGTGCAGATATTGCTTTGGGTGTTTATGATGTGGTGGTGACTGACTTGTCCTGCCCAGCTGGTGTCTTGAAGTGTGCAGAAGCTTTACGGCTGCCTGTTGTCTCGCAAGAGTGGGTGATCCAGAGCCTTATTGCTGGGGAGAGAGTAGGCTACAAGCAGCATCCAAAATATAAACATGACTATGTCCCCCACTGAATGAAAACTTTGCCCTGCTGCCTCAACTGTTGTTCAGACTGTGTTTTAATCGGATTTCAAATATTTGTGAAATGGGCAGTATGCATGGATTATTGTATATAGTTTTATCTGCTGGACTTTTATGATTAAATAAATGTTCAATTTCTTGTGGTATCTGCTGGGACTCCTCATTTATCTAAACTTATTCCAGGGCAATGTCTTCAGAAAAGGAGGACAAAGAGAAAAGAAATGCTTACATTTCTCTGAGCTGAATAGCACTAATATTCTACTTTGGGTGAAGGCTGACCTCAACACAAAGTCAATTATAAAGGAAAGGAAGGGGGCATATTCCACTGGCAGCCTGTATTTACAGAAGTAAATACCATAAAGCTCAGGGCAGCAGCAATTCTGTATGTTGGAAGAATACCATGTTCTGTACTTCTCCAGTTTGCTGTTGTTCTTTTCCATTGATTTCATTAAGGTGTTGCTAAGTGACTGCTATGAATTTCTAGGACAAAGTGCCATTTTGGTTTGGCTACCTCTCTTTTTTTTCCTGTAGTGACTATATAGCTATTAACATGCCTTGGTGGAGACTGGCACTACCTAAGTAGAGATATAGACTCAAGAACCTTGGACAACTAAACTGCTGGGAGACTTGAGGTTCAAAGATCATGTAAGTGCTGTGTATCTTTAAGTGGTAATGGGATAAATCATCTGCTTCTGAGCTTCTGCATTCACAACCAGGCACTTCATCTTAGCACTCAGCTGGCATAAAGGCAAAAGCTCTTCACTCTAACAGTGCTATAGGCTGAAGGTGCACCCAGGCCTCCATCCAGCCATGTTCAGTCTTTAGTCCCCTGCTTCAGAAGTGTAAAGTTTTTCTTAATGTGTATTTTTCTTCTATCATTTCCTAACTCAGACACCTGAATGTGTTGCTCTGTAAATCCCACATCCAAACTTCAACACGCTTTCTAGCTTTTTCCATGGTCACAGGATTTTAAACTTTGCATTAGCTACAGTCCTACCACAAACAGCTGTAGTGCATGGAAGGTGCCAGGTCTTATACTTGCTGGCTGTTGTTCCTGTGTCCTTCTGACTGAGCAGAGAGGACTTCCCCCTCCCCCCCAGGACACGAAACTTTAGTGTAGACAGTATTTTGCACACACTGCAGCTGTGTGCAAATACAAACCCTTTGAAGAGAAGGCTGGTTTCCTGGCAGCCTTTGTGTTCAAATTGGAAACCTGATACAACACCCCAGTGATGGACTGGAGGGCTCTCTTCTGCCAGTCATTCAAATGGACCTGCAGCAAGATAGTCTGTTGGAGCGGGGCTACAAAATCTTAGTAACAGGCAAGATACTGCTTTTCACTGACAGAGAATAGCTATGGCACTCTGTTCCCTTTGCACTGGGGGGCAGATATTGACAATATTCCATACAGTTGCATGACAAAATGGTTTTATTTCGGTACAGTAGGGTAGTCACTAGTAGCACTCTAACTAGTCTGGAATGAAAACAGCCCAGGCAGAGCAGACAGATACCCCAGGGAAATGTCTGATGAGGGTCACTGCAAGTGCACTTTTCTGGCGGCACAGGGTGCTTGGTACTCGAATAAGGCAAAGCTCCTGCTTTGTCTAGGCACACGTAGTATCAGCACACAAAATGTATTAAATTGTATAGAGAAAGCATGTGATATCACTGGTGTCTCTTTCACCTGCACAGATACGCTAGAATAGTGCACTGCAGGAGAAGAGATTCTTGAAATCTATTCCTTCTTCCCTCCCCTTTCACCTCAACTGAAAAATGCTATTGCTTGTTTCATTTATCAGGTAGTATGTATTTGATCAGCAGACATTGTGTATTGTAAATCGGTTTACTGCACAAGTGGAACTTCTGAATACAGCTAAAACTTTATTCATAGTCAAGAACAGTAGATTACTTTCTCCATACTCCAACTTGCAACAGAGCATAGTCCAGCTGAAGAGTCAAGACATTATAATTCTTGGTGCTTTTTCACTTTCTGAAGAGGCACAGATTGCCTCCTTAGAAGCATTTTTAAGAATATATGGGGCTGCAGAAAGCATGTTTTTACTAGTTCAGAAAAAACAGAGTAGCTTCCCGCGGTCACTGGGCAGCCTCACATAAGTGGCACTTCTTTGCCAATTCCTTCTGAAACAGTAGTTCACCAGGCAAGAGCCAGCTACAAAGAAGTTGAGTGCAAATTCTCCCAACTGTCCAAGAGCACCAGTCTCCACTGCTTGATGCATCACTGGTCACATCCGGAAGGAAAGGTCTTAGTACTTAGACCCCAAAACTGCAAGAGAAGGGTAAAGTATTAATTACATGTTGAAAGTAACTCCCTTTATCAACCCACATTGGCATTTTTCAGCCAATATGAGCTAGCAGCTTGTTCAACTTCCTGCCAAAATAAAGGGGAGAAGGCATATGAAACCCCCAAATTAATTCATGCTGCTTTGTTACTTCTCTGTCATGGTATTTAGCAACACTTTGGGTAAGCCAAAATAACTAGAAGCAATCAATAAAAATGGCTTTGTATTTCCAAGTACCTCAGGATAACGCTACAAGCAACCCTGAAAATATTCCTACCTGCCCAAGGTTCCTCCAGCCTGGGTGTAGTATTTGTTATAATCCAAGCGTAGCAGCAGTTGAGCTAAGTCAGAGTTTATCTGATGGTTGCGAACGCTAGAGAGAATCTTGAAGAGAAGTGATGACTGACGACTGAATCCCTACAAATTAGAAGAAGTCAGTTCTGGGCCCTCTCAGAAAGCAAGCAAGCCTTTTTTAATCTCTGTTTCTGCCCAGCCAGTCCTTTAACAGCCTGACGAAAAGAAGCACTGCATGAGAAGTGATCCTTGTGGTCCAGGATGAGGTAAGCTGTGACCCACAAGAACTCCTAGGTGTTAGTTATCCTAAAGGAGGGATAGAGACACCAACAAATACCTGCCTCATTCTGTTCCAATATCTGGCCACATTCCTCCTCTCTGTGCACACAGAATTTCCAGCCTAAGTATGGTTGATTGATTAAAATAATTACAAGTCCTCATGTAGAACATCTCAGCTTACACTCTTGTACTACAACTGTTAAAGCCAAGATAACTGCTTAGGCAAATGTTTGCATAGAAGAACAACAGATCCACAGAAACACAGATTCACCTTCACCAAAATACTGAGTTGTGCAGCTCCCCGTTCATCTAATGGGCCCAGATTCTGACTGACCAGAGAACAAAAACTGTGACAAAGATCCAGAATTTCATTTAAGCAGTGGAAAACCTGCATGGGATAAAAAGCAGATAGTAGTTGAAACAGAGTTCAAATACAAGGAAAGCAGTTCTTGGTACCCAAAAAGTTGCAGCATTCATAATCAAGATGTTGTGATACTATATTTTTTAATCAGTAAGGAAGATGTTAAAGTAGCTGTAGCATTTTTGTAAGGTTTTCTATCGAGAAAGGGTTTAAACGCTGTGCTGTATCTCCCCCCCCTGCCCTTCCCCCCTCCCTCCAACCTTCTGCAGACATTACTGGGGAAACAGGATTGGTATGAGCCATCCACATAGGCAGAGCAGTTGAACACTGGCTTTCCTGTCCAACCAGCAGGTCATTCACTGCAGCTTCAGGATGAAGAAGGAAGAAGAAAGACCAGCAAGAGCTATGGTTCAAGGCTTTGATTTCACTGTTCACTAAACTTGGAATTTTTTTTTGTATCAGTTGGTCAAGATAACTTGCATTCAGGAGTTTAGGAAAGGCCAAATGCTTCACAGATGTAGCTACTGGAACACATCAAAATTCCAGACTGGATAGTTGGTATTCTGCCATCTTTATGCTATAATAGTTTCACAGACTGAGCAAAAAGACACTGTTTCATTGAAACTAACTTTCTTTGGGAATGCTTCTGTGAGGTTAAAGCTTTATAAAAATACTGCAACATTATAACATATTTTTTCTTAAAAGAAAAGAGACCCTTAAAAGTCTACTCCAGAAGATCTCAGCTATCTTTATTCTCTTGAGTAGAAGTAGGAGAGAGAATTTTTCCTAGTCTAGTGCATTTCAGCACGAGTCCCTCAGGAGTACAGTTCCCAGAATTATGCTAATTAGTACTTCTTTAATAAAATGGCCTGTGATAAAAATATAGAGATAAAATAGTGAACACTGAAATAATCTTAATTTAAAATTGCCAGGAATGCAGCATTCACGCTCACCAGCTGTAAATTAAGTGATCTTAATTTGATTATCTGTTCCAGTTTAAACCTGCCTTATTCCTAGAATTGTAGTCTGTGCTCTGCAGGAGATTATCACTGATCTGATTTAAAAGATATGATTTGCTGTATCTGTTCAAAAAGGTGTGTTTCTTAGGGCAGTTGGAGAATTTGTAGAAAAAGGTGAAAACTAGACCTACTTACAGGTTTTAGGAGGATGAAAGACTGAGCCAACAAATTACTTAAGAAATGATCATGAGCCAATCGTATACTCTCAAAATCTCGTGTGGCATTTATCTGCTGCAGAAGCTGTGAGAACTGAGACTCCAGTACATCCACCTGATGGATATGCAAAGATATCTCATTAGTGTCAGACCACCCAGAAGTTTTGCGTAAGAAACTTGCTTGTTGCTACTGGTATGTTAGAGGCTGAGGATCCCCTTCTCTCCACCCGATGAATGGGGAATTATAGACAACAGCAGTACATAATGGGGGGGACAAAGGAATTATTGATGCCTAAGTAATATCTATGTAGAAAGGGAAATGGTCACTTTCTTTAAGATTAGCTATTAAAAAAGTATATAACCAGCATGTAAACAAAGGTATTTGATAGTAGTAATCTCTGAATCTTATACTGGGAGATGCTATCTGGAATCTTAGGGCAAAGGCTGCAGTGCAAAAGCTCAGCCAGAGCTGAGATACTCTGCAGAAGCTAGAAAGCCAGGCCCCATCAATTCGCTGTTACAGCTATTAACAAAGTGATAGGTCATTCTCACAAAAACATGCTATTAGTAACTGCTGTTTACATTTGAAAAGTCTCTTTTTTGACTTCAAATGGTCAGAATATGGCTTCTTTCAATTCTTTAAAAAACCAACCAACCAAAAAAACCCCAAAACTTAACTCACAGTGGAGTTCACATAAGAGGCAAGGGAAGAAACCAGGATGGCATCTTAATGATGATCCTTCAGAGATGTCTGTGGTTTCTCACAAATGTTTAGTAGCACTGGAGCCACTAGAGAACTCCTGCATTTCTAGTAACACTCACTGAATCACAAGTCAAAAAACTTTTGAATTGTAACACTAAGTCTGGGAACTTGGAAGAAGTGTAGAGTTGTAAAGGAAATTCTGATTTCCTTACAGTAGAAATAATCTGAAACCTGAAAGACAGGTCTCCAGTGCTCCCTCCATGCATTTTTGCCAGTTCCTGACTAACTGATAGTTTGTCTTACTCTGTGAATACTGACCTGCAGATAATACTGAAGATTGTCCACAAGGAAAGCCATGTGATCCCTCAGACGCCACTTGATGGCATCTGTTCTGTTCGATTTCAAGTGTTTGCGTTGCATCTGGAGAGCCCAGCAGTGCTGTAGCTCAGCCTGGACTCGTCGCACACTCAGCAGGTATTTGAACACAACATTGTACCTACAGTGAAAAAAAAATACAAAGTTGTTTAAGGCTAAAATCTTCCTTGGCTGCAGGTATTAGAGAACATAATGAAAGACTGGAAAAAGAAACAGGAGGTGGCTGCCTGTCAATAGATAGGGCAGATCAGGTGATGGCCCATCTCAGAGTAAGATTTCTGCTTGTATTGGTTACTGACCTAAAAAATACAGAGTTAATTTTGGTGTAAGGAGGGGAGCTGCCAGTGAAAACATTGTTAAAGTAGCACTGTTTGTAAATTAGTGCAGATCTGTCAGCATCTTGTAGGTCTTACTATCATTACAAATACTCTCAATATTTGAGTAAGTGAAAAGAGCCATTTTAAGGTTCAGAGAGCAAGATGAAGTATTATAACTCTACCTTTCTCTCCATAGTGAAAAAAAAACAAACCATTAGTGATTGCCTGAGCTCAGGGAACATATAGATGAATATACAAAGACCATATCTAGTACTTACTTCTCAAGAACAGCAGGAGTAAAGAGAATGTGCAGTGGCCACTGAACTTTGTAAGAAAGGCCCAGAGCTGCCCATCCAGATGTGGGGGCTTCACGAGGAGATAACTCCCGGGAAGGCCCTTCACGAGTCTGAGAACTATCTGAAAACAAATGAGGTGCTGAATTACATTATCTTCTTTGTCAATACAACCATGGCAAGGAAGAAAAGGGGAAAGGGAGAGAACAGAATTAAGAAGAGCCAAAGCAGTCTGGGCCATCACATTGGGGTGTAAAGGGAACAAAATTAGTATTTCTTTAACTTTAGAGAAGAGCAACAGGATTTGAAAACAAGGTCATCATCTCCCATCTTAACTCACTACTAAAAATGCAAGTATATATACCTTTATGCTCCTTTCCGTGATACTCAATGGTTAAGTGAAGAAGAGGAAGAAGGTTGTCATCATCTAACAGCACCTTATGAGCAGACTGCTGAAATGCAACGTTGACATCTGACAACAAGAGAACACACATATCAACCCAAGATGATGCAGCTAGTGCTAATTTTGCACCCATTAGTTATTTATGCCCAGCCATAAAAGACAACAGTGATGCGCTATTGCCACTGGTTTCTTTTAATTTCAGCTTCAAATATGGGGAGAAACCTGCCATCTGAAAGTTTCTGAGAGGTTGTTTTCACTCTGTGAGACATTCTAGTTTACAAATGCTGTTGTCTCAAAACTAATGATATCATCTAGAAGGTAAGACAGAGCTCTCCTGTACTGGACATGGCTCACCATTTTCCTGCTATACCCCAGTGAGGACAGTTTGATAAGTGAATAATCAACACTCACCATGTTCAGTTACAGCCGTAGGTGGCGTCTTTAACATGTGCTGTGCAGTGTCAATGAAAGCCTGAAACAGCTCACCTCTTCCCAAAAGATAAAAGTCTTTTATAATCTGTGAAGATAAACTTTTTGTATCTAAACATACCAAAATGAGCAGAAATTTTAAGCATCCTAGCTGATAGCACCCATTTTTATTATTGCTTGGGCAATTTCTGCCATTTCAAAACACAGCTGGAGAGTTCTGAATTTCATTCACTGACCAAAGAGTCCACACCGCCTTTGCTTCAAGATGCAAACCACAAAACCACATACACATACCCCTCTAACTCTTTATCACTCTGTGCTCATTCTTGAGACCTGAAAAATGAAAACAACTTTATCTAAAAGAAGAAAACCCAGAGTAGAAGGCAGTAAAGTATTTAATGGGAAACAGCTATTTAGAAAAGAAAGAAAGAAAAGCTGCTTCAGCAAAAACAAGCAGTTACATTACCTTCAGTTGTCCTAGTAAATCCGATTCCTCCACCATCAGTTTCCAAAGATGCTAATGAGGAAACAAAAGCCAAACAAAACAAGAGACCTCCCCTCAGAATTCTCTTACCCATTCAGAGAGAATAGTAGCTGTCTTGAAACACTTGCAATGCATACAAAAAAGCACCTATAGCCAATGCTATATAAAGCACAAGAGAACACAGTCCTGTGTAGCAGCCCATGCTACTAGTTAGAACTCTTGATATGTACCAGCAAAAAACTCTGCCTAAGAAACATAAAGACCGTTGAACAAAAAAAAAAAAAAAAAAAAAAAAAAAAGGCGAATTCCTATGAATTCTTATGAGGTTCCACCTCAGCTTTGTTCTCACTTTTCTAACCTCCCCATCTTCTCAGGTTCTCCTCCCCACTGCAACTTAAAAAAAAGATTAAAAATTGCTAAAGCAAAGAATATGACCAGTGAGATGCCATCTATTATACTAAAAGCACAATGAAAAGTTCTGGAGTCGTTTCTAGTGAAATAAAAAAATATACAAAAACTTCCCTTCTTTCACCCATGAAAGTGCATAGTATTTGTTAATGTCCTTTTGTCATTAGAAGCTGGGGTTACATGAAGCTCTGAAACCCGTAAGAACATGAAAGCTACCTGCATGCTCACATGCTTGTTAGCCCCCTTCTCCCAGTCACTCACAAAACTTAAACGCTCCTCAGCCTGCACAGCAGTTACCCTTCCTAGGAGGCTGCTTACCTCAGCAACAGTGCTCCGTATCCAGTCAACCACTGATTCAAAGTCCACCAAACTAAAGAGTGGTTGCTGCTTGAGTCGATGTAGCTCTGCTGCAAAAGTGTCCTCCTGGTTTTTTAGGATGGAGCCTGGGCAGCAATGAGAAGTGTTTTGGAGAGTAAAAAGGAATGTCATTTGGAGACCTGCAGACCCCTTCCAGCACAGTGAGGCAGAAAGGCTGTCCAGGCAGCACTGTCTCAGGTCTGGCAAGGAACGTGAAGAGCAGGTCTCAAAGTACCAAGGTACAAGATTACTAATACAGGTACAGTTACAGTATAGATACTTGCCATGGCAGTGCTGTGGTAACAGTAAAAACGCCAGATATTTTCTACATAAATGGTTGTTGCTGACAGCCCTTTTTCTAGGACTGAGCTAGATCTTTGAACACAAAGCAAAAGTTGGTTTGGTTCTCCCCCTATCCCTGCTTCTTTCAAATCTGTCCTATTGTTTGAACTTGGGGACATTTTTTTTTAACCAGCTGAGCTAGGAGACCAATTTTTTTTCACCTTGCTGCTGCTAAGGCAAGAAAACAGTCCAGCTGAATTGGTCCTTTGTTCTCTGTAATGTCACTCAAGTAATTTCAGTACTTTTGCTTAGACAAACTCAAGATAGAGCCACCACAGCAGTCCTCTCCAGTTGGTGTAAGAATGTATTTCCCAAACCAGCTCCAATGTAAACTTATCAGGCTCTCAAAGAGAACCATCAGCTGGAATTGCTTCTCCCTTGCTGTCTTCAAGGTTCCATCTTGATAATTTGTCTTCCACAGCAACTTTTGGGACCACCTTGCAAATGAATTTCTTGTGTTTGTGGATGCATGTTAATACTGTGACACCATTCTGCAACATATACACTCACAGCAAGATGTGCCATTGTGTCTATCTGCAGCATTTAGGGACAGGGATGCAAACAGAAAAGAAAACAAGACCTTTGCAATTGCTTTATTTATCCAGAGCAAATCACATGGTGACTTGCTGCTGGAAATTTGGAGACTGTGTTTGGAAGGTGTTATTTACTCATCCCGTTCTTATACTGCTCCCTTGGAATCAATCAGAAGCAGAACACTGGAACCGCTGCTCTGCCCTAGCACAACCATCCCTATAGTCTGAAGAATATCAGGCAATCATCAGTGATTGTTGAGGAATTTGTTAATATTGGAAAGCACTTTGGAAACTACTTGTCAGTCAGTCATAACTGAGCAGAGGTTGCAAGAAAGATGTTCATTACCTTTTCTGGTCAGGTTAACATTCTGATTCTCAAACATCTGTACAGATTCTCCCACGAAGAGGATTTTCTCAGCAACCCGCACAGGAATGTATGAGGGCAGCATTTCTACTCGCAGAGAAAACTGTTTTAGAGATGGAGCTAACATGTTCTCCTCCTCAATCAAGCGCTGTCAGAGGCACCAGGGAAAAGAAATCAAGAGGAAACCAGTGTGAGAAAAGCAGAGGTGTAGAAGAGGTGTATAAAGGGTGGTGTGTATGTGTGTGTGTGTGAGGGGGCACCCAAGAATGTTGGAAGTAAGCAGAAAGGCAGCAAAACTGATTTGTATCATTTAAGTAAGCCAGTAAACTTCCTTATGCTTCTAGTATGCTAGCAGATATCTCTAGAGATGTCGCTTTCATCAGAGAGTGGAGCAGATGTGGAAAAAGGAGAAGCTAAACCTTTGTGGAATAGCAGCAAATTGGCTGTACCAAAGGAAGTTATATCAGCAAAAGGAATTTTTATTGAAACTGCATTACATGAGTCCTTTTGCTGCTATAACAACGTTAACTAGCATTACCAAAAATAATCCACCCCTACACCCATTCCTATGTTTTAACACTTCTAGAACACTTGTGATACAGGCCAAATGTAAATGCCTCCACTAGTGAGCAAATAAAGATCCAAAGGCTTGCTAGCAAAAATAAGGGAATTTTCTCAGCTCCTGTGAAAGTTGTTTAAAACAATACAGTAAGTTATTAACTTTTTTCTGAATGTATTATTAAAGTACTCCAAGTACAGAGGCAAGATTTTCCTTCAGAGAAGCGATGCTGATCATTTAATTTGGTTTTCTTGTTATTGGAGAATTAGTTTCAGTAGTCCATAATCCAGAAAAACATCATCCTGAAAAATTTTTGAGAACGTTTGCCTTCTACAGACTTTTTCTTTTTAACAGAAGAGTTCAGTTCAAGTTTGTGTATATATATATATATCTATATATATGTTAATGCCAACATTAAGAGGTAGGCAATTCTTTTCTATAGATTCTACTTACACTTTTAGATGAGGCAATACCCAAATACCCAAATATTTTATTGGTCTCTCCCATCAACACTCAGGATTTCTTATTCTGCTCTTTGACTGAGAAATTGCCAACACCATTAGTTAATAATACTGAAGAAAGGAGGTAATAAGGCTAATGTCTAGGTGTTATCTTCTTAATGTCCACATTTTCCACCATGGCTCCAGAAGACTCGCCGATTTTCACAGTCTTCCTTTATCTGATACAGTGAAATAACAGATTTTTCACTAACTGCCTTTTAAAGTTTTCCCTTGTTTTTGTCTGTGTGTAGTCTGTTTTCAGCAGAGACTATTTGCATAGGGTACTTAATTAGTATGCAACATGCTGTTTTGAGGGGAATCTTCTGTGCATTCACAGCCAAGCTGCATGCAGCACACTAACACCATAGGTGCCCATGAAATGTTTTCTCACCGTAAACCAGAGCATGAATTAGAGTTGCAGTTGCTCCTCACTGATCTCTATTCAGACACTCAAATGCTCAAAGTGTGGAAGATTACTCCATTGAGAAAGCTGCTTTGCACAAGGGCACTCTAATGGTATGTCATCTACAGGAAGAGTTACTGCATTTCACCAGCATACCAGCAGGTCGCTCCCTGGCTTAGCAGCCTCTTGACTCTCCAGAGCACATTTTCCACCAGTACTGTCAGTAGCACTAACGTGTTAGGTAACATTTGCACAACTAATGGTTGTGCAAGAAAGGTACTTGACCCAGCTGCCCAGAGAAAGGGTGTGAATCAAGTCAACAGCAAAGTTCCCCACACCCTTTCCTTTGCAATTGCTACTATAGATCCCAGCCTTGACCATAAGGAACGAGAAACCAGTCAGTCAAGAGCAGGGGGTGTGCAACAGTTCCAATCGCTTAACATCAGCATCTACAGAGATTCCATCTGTAGGGCCTTCTGCCCCCAGATTATCCAACTGTGCCAAAAGATGTCTCAGTCCTTTATGCCTAGCAGCAAACTACTACATTACCTCATTTCCTTGATTTACCATCTTGCCAGGCCTCAATATATGTCTAGTCTAGCATAGCTCACACTGAAGCAGAAGACAATATATTTCTTCCTTAGTTCCCTAAGGACCAAAACATGCCAAGCTATGACTTGTAGTTCTTACCAGGTCCTGCAGTTCTCGTAGCTGTTTTCCTGTAAGTCCCCCAATTCCTAAGTCATCGTCATCTTCTTCGGGTTGGCTAGGGGCATTTCCAGAAGAGGGGCCCTGTTTGATAAAGAACTCTTCATGCTGGTCAAGTAGCAATCCATGAAGCATCCAGGCAGAGAGCTGCTTATACATGACTCCATGACATACAGCCAGAATCCTGAGGTCAAGACAAACAGACAACGGAGCCTTTGAACGCAGTAACCAAAACCTTATTGTACATCATTCTGGAAAGTCCAGTCAGTCAGCCTGGCAGTATGGCAAGTACTAAACGGCTAATGTGGAATTTTATAATTTTTTTTAAATATAGAAAAGTGGACAAAACTAAAAGGTGCAAAACTAAACTAACATATCCTCTGATTTTTTCTTCTCCACAGAAATCTGCTAGCCAGAGGTATAAGTTTGCAGTGGCTTCCCATTCCTGCTGTTTCTACTCAATTACATTTCAGCGTGAACACAACTTATATTTTAAGTAGTCTGACTTTCTTCGCAAGGACATACAAACATCACAATGCTCACCCAGTCACATTTATCATTTTGAAGTCTCAAAATCAGTAACAAGTCTATCATACGCAAAACAGTTCCTGTAGAGTTCAGAAGAAAAAAAAAAAAACACTGGGTCTTAACTTTTCTGAGCCCTTAGCCCAAAGCATGGAGAAAACTTTAATTCCCACCATAAGCCTGCTTTAGATAAATAATGGGGACTGTGACAGTTTTCCCTGCATGCTACTCCTACTTTTATATCATGCAAGGCTGTTTTGCATGTACTGTTTCAACAAGTAAGATAAATACTTTGACACTAACTCCAGTTCCTACAGAAGAATGAAATAATAGTTTTACTGTATCTACATACTTTTCAAGAGCACTGCGAACAGGAGGCAAACCCCCACAGCTATGTTTGTGGACTGTCTCCAATATCTGACATCCATGAATCTGCAGAAAGAAAAGGTTACATTATGTCTGTTATTTGGATAACAGACTGTTATTTGGATAACAGTCTTTTCATACATTTAGACTCTGCGCTTTTTGCTCACAAGAAAGTCCCTTAGCAAACTGAACAAGCCTTACAGAAAAAAAGATGTAACATAATCCATGTGTGCTCTACACCCAAGCTTCTGTCAAAACTTTTGCTTAACAAAATGTAAGCATCTTTTTTTTTTCTGGTGACAGTCAGAGAAAACCGATTCAGAAAAGAAGAAATTCCAACCAACAGCATCTTGTCCTATAAAATGCATTGTGACTATAAAATGCAAGTCATCAAAGATCATACTGATAATGAAAAAAGTCAAATCCAGTGTAAACAGATTTGCAAAATAGTTATTCAATACTTACAGCAGTACTAGTAATAGGGCATCCATTACTCAAACCACATTCCTTGCTAGTATTAAAAGTCTGGGATGGGGGCAGCAATAACTTTATCAGTTAAAAAGAGGAAACTTGTTAAGAGAAACTAGTTGCAATTCTACTGTACCTTCTGAGTTTTGATCTGTTCCACCATGACCATTACAGAGGGGAAGAGTAACTGAAACTGCAGAACAAGGAGCAAAATATTGAATTAGGTTGTTATGCAAGACAGAGAGAAAACACTATAGTTGAATAAGTCTGGACAGCAGCTAAACACAGCAATTTAATGAAACTGTTTATATGGCTTTCCCCACAAATGAGAAACATGACATGAAAATCTCTCGGAAGCATGTCCTCCCTCCACTGGAGCAAGATGCACGAAGTTATATTCCAGAAGTAGTTCAGGCTAAACATAGGTAGTGAGGAATGTGTGAGAGTCAAGGTGGAGGACCTAAGCTTTGTGTTGAAGTGCAGGTGATCCTCTGAGCATGATTAAGGGACTACAAATGTAGAGGTATTAGACAGAAATGGCATGACATGACAAACTAACCCTTCTTTATCCCATATGCTTTCTTATTAGACTCAATGAGTGGAAAGAGTAACCAAAGAACACTACCTGTTTATTAACATGACATACCTGGTCCAAGGAATAATTAACATGTGAGATGGAGAGATGCGGGTCAGTCAGAAACTGTAAGGATAAAGCAATTAATGAAAAGTAATTACGACAACCACTGGATGGTCACAGTACCCAAGATAAGACAGCTATTAATCTAGAGGAGATTAAGCAAAACCTTTAAAATTGAAAACAGGAGACAATAGTCTGAAGCGGCACTGGGCTCTGACACAGATGGAGCACCTACTGAACCGAAAGAAGAGGGGACTTAATACTTATTAGGATGAAGACTAATTTACAATGGCATCTCACAGGAATAATTTGGAAGGCAACCCTCATGTGGAAAGGAAAATACCTTGTCTCATTTTAGGTACTACTACTTAGCATATGCATTGCAGAAATGACAGCTTTCCACCATCTGTCAGCAGCATGACTGCCTCTTGTTCCACATCTCTCTCCTTTACCTCTTGTTCTAGGTCAAGTAGTGCCTGTCGATATGGCTGCAGCACTGAATCAAGACCTGTGCAGAAGGCTCGCAAATAAATGCCATGTAATCCGCTCTGGTTTTGCTGAGATGGGTGATGGTCCTGAAACCAAACAATAAAAACTGCATCAGCACCCTAGTGTAGGTCTGAAGAGTAACAGAGTATCTGTGCAGTGTCACAGCAGCAGTCAGGGCTCCAAAGGTGTTGAAACGCACCTTATCCCACCATAAAGTGATCAAACCCACAAATACAACCTTGTCACAAGGAAAGTTACTTGAGCAAAGTTTTGTAGACCTATGCAAGTGCTGGGAACCACTGGTACCAGTGTTTCTTTTCACTTAAGCATGTCTCTTGGATCTCAAAGCTCTTCACAAACCATGATGAGGACTCACTACAAGGTAGACATGAGCATCCTATTCAGTTCACAAACCCTGGCCAGTCTGCTGCGGCCAGAAATTATTACAAGACTTCCTCAAGAATGAGATTTTACATTTTGTCCATCTTTCACTGCTCTGTACCCTCCCATAAGTGCACCGCACTGAGCTTTCTGGAGCGCCGCTCGGGAAAGCACATTTGTTAGTGCTGGCGCGGGTATGGGCCACGGGCCGCGGGACACTCACGTGTCCGGGGCAGCTTGGCCTTAGTGACACCTGCTGCGCTCTTCCCGGGAAATACCGCGGCCCGGCGCCCCACCTGCTGCTGTACGTGTCCCGTGTACTGCTCCACGAATTCGGCGAAGCGGATGTAGTCGGTGCCGAGGCGGCAGAGCCGGTTCAGGACGCTGGTCTCGCTGGGGTGGAGGAATGGCAGCTCCTGAGACACCTGGGGGGGGACAACAGCGGTGAGGGGCGGGCGAGGGCGAGCTTTGGCCGGGGCGGGGCCGGGCCGGGCCCGGGGGCAGGGCAGGGGCCGGGCCGTGCCTGGAGGCCGCCGCGCTTGCTCCAGGTGAAGGCCGCCCCGGGGTACCCGCTCAGCGCCAGCAGCAGCTCGTGGATCATCCTCGGCCGGCGCCGCGCGGGCTGCCGGGAGGCGCGGGGGCCGCCGGGAAGGGCGCGGGGGGCGAGGGGCGGTGGCGGAGGGGCCGGATGGGATCGGATGGGATCGGATCGGATGGGATCGGATCGGATCGGATGGGATCGGATCGG